>NW_004954970.1:0-1067 GCF_000317375.1 Microtus ochrogaster
CTCTGTAGACCAGGCTGGTCTCGAACTCACAGAGATCCGCCTGCCTCTGCCTCCCGAGTGCTGGGATTAAAGGCGTGCGCCACCACCGCCTGGCAAAATAGTAAATCTTTAACAGAGTGGCATGTATCTTCTAGTATGTGGTTCATGTTTAAATTTCTCAATTATTGCCATTTCAGTTCATATTTTTTAATGGAGTAAATATGTATTAGTTTTCCCATTTATAGTTTTTGTGTGTGTATTTCTTCATCTTCAAACTGTTCCACAATCGTATCTCAGCTTTCTATAACAGTTTGGGGATTGTTTGAGCTAATGCATGGTTAAATGATAGATATCAGGAGGTGAATCAAGTGCAGTGACTTAACTGTAGGCATTTTTATACTTCTTGAAGAATATGTTAGTTTATTCATGTAGTTGGACTTAATCATGTTATTGTACATAAGACTGAGAAAAAGGGAAGGAAGAAGGACAAGGAAAAGGAAAAGTGGCCTCTGTAGTGCCCATACTGACATCAGCTCTACTAGCTGCTCCATTAGGTCCTATGTGTATTTGGGAGGGGCCGATTTTTCTTATGTGGTCAAATAGAGCTTGGTAGTTAGAGATGTGAACTCTGTCCAGGGAAGGTCTGGTGAGGTGACTGAAGAAGTTTCTTTCTAATGCAGAGAGGCTGCAGCTTCATTTCTAGTGTACCTCTTCCTGATGAGAGATCATCGGCCACTTGGGAAATGTCCTGCTGGGACTCTGCATTTGTACTGAGCAGTATAGAAATAGGTTTTGTGGGGAAAGTCCAGCTGAACTTGTGAATTGTGAGATGCTATTTTTTTATCAGATATTGGAAAAGTAAATTAGGCAATGTTCACTTCGGTTAATGATTGGTTATGTAAACTGTTTGTATTGTTTATCATTTTTAGTTAAGTGTTTTGTTTTTTTTTAATTTTCGAGACAGGGTTTCTCCATAGGTTTTTGGTTCTTGTTCTGGAACTAGCTCTTCTAGACCAGGCTGGCCTCGAACTCACAGAGATCCGCCTGCCTCTGCCTCCCGAATGCTGGGATTAAAGGCGTGTGCCACC
>NW_004954971.1:0-1067 GCF_000317375.1 Microtus ochrogaster
GAAAATATATAAAATATACTATGGTATTTTCTCCTCATGTTACTAGTTCTTTTATAAATTTGTATGATATTTTTATTACAATAATCCCTACCCCAACTCCTCAATAATTCATACCCTCTTCCCAATCCACCCAATTTTGTGTGTCCTTTTTTAAAACCATCAACTACAGTTTGTGCTACCCATACACTCGTGGATATGTGCCTTTCCCCTAGAGTATTGGTCAACTCCCAGAGGCCATACTTTTTAAAGAAAATAAACTCTCCCTCTCCTAGAAGTTATACGTCTTGTCTGCCTCCCATCTCCACGTTGGAATTTCCCACCAGCAATTCAGGAGTGTTCCATTTACCCCACAACCTCTCCAGCATAAGTAGCCAACCTAAATGCTTCTCAACCGAAGAATGGATGAGGAAAATGTGGTACATATGGAGTACTACACAGCAGAGAAAAACAATGACATTTTGAAATTTGCAGGCAAATGGATGGAGCTAGAAAACATCATATTGAATTAGGTAACCCAGTTCTGGAAAGACAATTATCATATGTACTCACTCATAAGTAGTTTTTAAACAAAAAGCAAAGAAAACCATCCTACAAATCACAATCCCAGAGAACCTAGACAACAATGAGGATCCTATAAGAGACACACATGTATCTAATCTACATGAGAAGTAGCAAAAGACAAGATCTTCTGAGTAAAAGGGGAGCGGGAACCATGGGAGAGAACTGAAGGCAAGTGGAGGGGCAGGGACGTGAGCAGAGGAAAAAGGTATAGCTCAGTAAGACTAAAAAAGAAGCAGAAGATGGAGAACACTGCTCTTTTCTAATTGTTCCATGTTTTATTATTTTTATTGGCCTATACATTTTTCTCTGCTCCCTTCCTTTTCTCCCCCTCACTTCTTTCCTCATCTATGATTCCCATGCTTCCAATTTGCTCAGGAGATCATTTCTTTTTCTCCTTCCTATAAGATCCATGTATGTCTTTCTTAGGATCCTCTTTGTTGTCCAGGTTCTCTGGAGTTGTAGACTGCAGGCTGGCTTCTCTTTGCTTGTATGGAAGTCACTTGTGA
>NW_004954972.1:0-1067 GCF_000317375.1 Microtus ochrogaster
TTTTTCGAGACAGGGTTTCTCTGTGGTTTTGGAGCCCGTCCTGGAACTAGCTCTGTAGACCAGGCTGGTCTCGAACTCACAGAGATTCTCCTGCCTCTGCCTCCCGAGTGCTGGGATTAATGGCGTGCGCCACCACCGCTCGGCCTCCTCCAAACAATTTTTATTTAGAATAGTATATACAGACATAGAGTCAGGGCTAAGAGACATTATTGGAAACTCTTTAGTCTTCCTCAAAGCAGCAGCAACTTTTAATTCTTTAGTGTTTACTTCATGTTTCTGAATATATGCTGCTGCTGTAGTTTTTTCTCACCAGCTGTAGGAATTATCTGTGTACTTCCAGTAACAAAGATGAGAAATTTAATTCTTTTACACTCTGGTTACCTGTTAGTTAGAATGGACATGTTCTGAAACTGATGTCCAGCATTGTCTTTGGAGCTTGGTCTTCCATGCTCTCGAGAGCTCTCTCTTCCTTGGGTAGAATGTATTTTCTAGTATCTGCTTGAGTAAATGACAATGTGGCTGAGGATGTAAATGAATTGATAGAGTGCTAGGCTAGGTTAAACTGGGTGTGGTAGTGCAGGCCTGCAATCTCAGCACTAGGTAGGTAGAGACAGGAAGATCAGAAGTTTTAGGTCATCCTCAGCAATGTAGCAAGTTCCAGCAAGGCAAGTGTAGGTTTCAGGGAACTCAGTCTCAAGAAAAAAAAAAGGGTCAATGGTGTGAACCTTTTCTTTGTTTAAAAATGTAGATGTACTTTACTATACTTCACACTTAAAAAAAGTTTGGGAAAGCATGGAATTCCTGCTTGGAAGTGAACTATGAAGGCTTTTTTTGTGTGGGGAGGATGGACATGGTATGCTGCCAGGGATTCTACCTAGGTGTTTTTTTTTTTTAAAGATTTATTTACTTATTTATTCTGTATATAGGCCAGATGAGAACACACTAGATTTCATTATAGATGGTTGTGAGCCACCATGTGGTTGCTGGGAATTGAACTCACGACCCCTGGAAGAGCACCCAGTGCTTTTAACCTCTGAGCCATCTCTCCAGCCCTCTACCTAGGATTT
>NW_004954973.1:0-1066 GCF_000317375.1 Microtus ochrogaster
CTCCTCCAGTTATTGGGATTGTGGTTTTCTCCCCAAACTTCACAGCGTTTTCGCTTTGAGCGCTTAGTTTCTGCAGAGTTTGCCTCATGCATTCTGTAGCATGCATATCAAAACCACCACATATCAAAAGAAAAAGAAAAGCAGTTTAAAGAATTATTTATTATACACAGGATGCTGGCAATTTTGCACAGATGATTCAAATATCAGAATAATCATTCACTGGACAACCATTGGCTACATAACAGTTCTACAGCTATATGTAAATGAAAATTGAGTTTTAAACACAAATTTAAGCCCTTCCATAACAGGTACTATTTCTAGTCAGACCCACAATGAGTGAGTTGAGATTCAAGGCTATTCACACCCACCACATTAAAGGTTTTCACTCAACCATGCTATTCTATCAAAGGGCTTGTCAGTGAAAAGGGGAAATGAGGCATTATGCAAAAGCTAGGAGCCTCCAAACTGCCTCGCACAAAATTCTCTATTCTATGTTTCTCTGAAAAAGAAACTCAAGAGGTGTTAGGAGACAAGTACAGAAATCAAAAGAAGCCACAGCTGGAAGTGGATGTCTGCCATGTACACAGCTGGAAGTGGATGTCTGTGAACTACACAAGTACCACATTAGTACCAAATTCTAACATCATACATAACTGGAATCCCAGCACTCTGGAGGGTGAGGGAGAAGGGTCTCAAGTTCCAGGCCACTCTGAGACACCACCCCCCAAGAAAGAAAGAAAGAAAGAGAGAGAGAGAGAGAGAGAGAGAGAGAGACAGAGACAGAGACAGAGAGACAGACAGAGAGACAGACGGGTAAAGGGGGGGGAAGGAAATGAATAATAAGCTAAAATTGCTCCTTAAAGAAACTTTATCTTAGTGCAATAAAGGAACAGAATGACCTCTGAGTAGCTTTCCAAGAACAAAAAACAAAGCAACCACAGGGAACAAAGATCACAAATTAAAGCAACAACCTATTAAGATCTCTGCCATCAGTTTGAATCTTAGGAGACTCCAGTAGACTCAATGCAATGGCTGCCTGAAGGTCATCTTTGTTGTCATGAGTAAG
>NW_004954974.1:0-1066 GCF_000317375.1 Microtus ochrogaster
TTTAAACTAAGAATTCTGTAGTACTTCTCTTGTCACTTAGATAATTTATATTTTTGCCATTCTTTTTAAACTAAGAATTCTGTAGTACTTCTCTTATTGCTTTACTATTACTGATTTCATTACTATTACTATTTTATTTCATTAATCTTAGGTGTCCCAGGCTAGCCTGGAACTCTTGAGTGCTCTCCCTCAATGAATGTTAAGAGAACGGGTACTGACTATCATATCTGGCTGAGATTTTATATGTATTAATCGTGAGTTATTTGGCTATTGAGAATTTCATTTTAAGTGGATTTTCTTAAATACATCTCTCTGAATAAGAGAATTTCTCCTCAGCTTTTCAAGTGTAAACTGGGAAATAACACTGTCAGATTGCGATGGCTGAAGAACTTAATATATGCAAGGAACTCTACGTAGCTGCACAAAGAGTGACCGGTACATGCATTCAGTACCTCATACAAGTTAGCTATCATCAAGAAACAATTGTAGTATGTTTCATTGAAGAGCGGCTCCATTGCCAGAGGACTTGTTTATAAGTTGTCTTATCTGCATTGCACGACGATTTAGCATTTGGTGTTCCTTTGATGTTCTCGATACAGCTACTAAACATAGCTGCATCTTTGAGAAATTCAAAGAGGGCCAGGTAATGGTGGTGCACACCTTTAATCCCAGCCCTTGGGAAGCATATGCAGGCGAGTTAGAGCCCAGCCTGGTGTACAGTCTGCAGAGAGAGTTCCAAAACAGGCTCCAAGGCCTGAGAAACCCTGTCTTGAGAAACCAGAGAGAGTGTGGGAGAAGGAGAGAGAGAGAGAGAGACAGAGAGACAGAGAGACAGAGAGAGACAGAGAGAGTTCCAACTAGTTTCAAATATTTTATTCATACTTTGAAGGTAGAAAAACTATTTCTTTTTTTTATTGAAAAAATTTCTGCCTCATCCCCGCCTCCTATCTCCCCCTCCCCCCACTCATCTCCCCCTCCCCCCACTTCTCTCCCCCTCCCTCTTCAGTCCAAAGAGCAGACAGGGAATCAAGAGAGAGAGAGAGAGAGACAGAGAGACAGAGAGACA
>NW_004954975.1:0-1066 GCF_000317375.1 Microtus ochrogaster
TGCGCCACCACCGCCCGGCCCATCAGAAGATCTTGAAGCTTTGCTATGGCTGTGTGTGGGAGCAAGATAGGTTTGGCACCCAATTTTGCTTACAGTGTTTTTGTCCACTTTTTTTCCCATTGCTGTGATAAAATATCTGACAGAAACAATGTAAGGAGGGGAGGCTTCATTTGAAATCACTCCCTAAACAGGGTTACATTCCATTACAGTGGCAGCAGAAGGTGGCTGGTCATGCTGTATCCACAACCAGGAAACAAAATGGTGAATGCTGGTGTCTTCTCTGTCCCTCTCCCCTCTCCCTCTCCTGCCCCCGCCCCCATTTGGTTTGGTTCTGTTCTGTTCTGCTCTCTTCTGTTTGAACAGGGCTTTACACTGTTGCTATACAAACCTTGACCTCACTATGCCGTCCAGGCTGGCCCTGAACTTCTGACAACCTACCTGCCTTGGCCACTGGATTACCTACATTGCAGGCAGGAGCCACTACATCCAACTTGTTTTCCCTGTTTGAGTCTGGGGTCACAGATCTCCAGCCTTCTGGCCAGATCCATTCACGTCACTTAGGCTTCTGGGGAAGCACCCATATACACACACACCCGGAAGGGCATTGCCCAGGTGACTCTAAATCCCGTCAAGTTGAGGGTCAAGATTAATCTCAACACTGGTAGACGATTATGAGCAGGTTAATTAACTTTCTCTATTGTTCTGAGAAATGGGGAAAACAACCACGTACCCGGTGAGGCAATCAAATAGAACATTTCATAGAATGTGTCTGGTATATTGTAACCACTTAAAATGGTACAAGCTCCCGTGATACAAAAACAGCTCATACAACTGGGGTAGAAGAAGCGAGGGAGGACCTGGGCAATCGATAAGTTAATAAATCTTGAACCCCCCCCCCCAGGACTGTTCTGAGGGAATCAGTCTTTCTTTTCTGAATATAGTTTCATTTCCTCTTCCAATCTGTCACCCTGCTTCACTGAGTCATGTTGTCCGCACGTGAGTCTGCCCTGTCTGCTGCATTAATTTGATCGTCTGGTTCAGTATGTAGAGCTCAACACTGTTCTTC
>NW_004954976.1:0-1066 GCF_000317375.1 Microtus ochrogaster
AAGAGAGAGAAGGAAACCTCCCTTATCCAACCATGCTATTTTTAATTGCTGTGAAAGCCACCACTAAGAACTAGAATTATTGTTTCCATTCTTAGATGAGGACATTGAGACCGAAGTGACTTTAAGTGTTTGTACCCTAGACACACTGGTGATGAGGAATGAAGCTGATAGGGAGCCTGGACTTCAGCCCAGAGCCACGAGAAACCATCTTGTGCCACTCTGCCCTTTCCCACAGTCTATGTACGAGGTGATATCACGAACTGCCCTTTTCTTCCTGATGCCATTAGTGTCCTGGCACAGAGGTCAGTGACGGCCTCTTAGGGCCGTTTGGAGAACGCCTCTATGAGAGAAGAAATGGTACACCCCAAATTTAAAGCACACATAACTTAGGCTTAGTTTTTAAAACTGTAAGAACAGCCAACAGCACCATGTTCAAGAAGAGTGTGCAGTCTTCGTGTGAATTCACACACTCTCTCACACACACCAAACATGCTTAAATTGCATTTTCCTTAACAGCACGTATCATTTTAAATAAATTAAGGCTTTAATTTCGACCGATGCTTTGGGAAGAAGCAGGAGGGATGCCCAACAGTGCGTTGCTGACCCCTGTGACCTCTCCATCAGAAACTACTAAGAGCCACATTCCTCCTGCAGAAGCAGTTAGCCACAACTTCTCTCTCCTGCACTTTCCTGATGAAATGTCTGTGTAGGTGCAGATCTGGCTTCCCACCTCACCTGCATGGGCCAGAGAATACAAAATCCCAGGAGAAGGGACTCAAGGAGGAAAGGACTTCAGAAAGCATTTATAAAAGGCTGACTCTGAGCCGGGCGGTGATGGTGCATGCCTTTAATCCCAGCACTCGGGAGGCAGAGGCAGGCGGATCTCTGTGAGTTCGAGGCCAGCCTGGTCTACAGGAGCTAGTTCCAGGACAGGCTCCAAAAACCACAGAGAAACCCTGTCTCGAAAAAACAAAACAAAACAAAACAAAACAAAAAAAGGCTGACTCTGCGTACTTAAGGGCTGTGTGTGCGCTATGTACGAATGTCAGGTTAGACAGCGTTTTAT
>NW_004954977.1:0-1066 GCF_000317375.1 Microtus ochrogaster
AGGGACTTGATCGGGGGAGGGGGAGGAAAGAGGAGGTGGTGGCGGGGAGGAGGCAGAAATCCTTAATGAATAAATAAATTAAAAAATAAATAAATAAAAAAAAGGAAAAAAACAAACAAAAAAAAATCAGACCTACCAGCAGCGCCCACTCAGTCTGTATTTCGGCAGTGTTCCTAGGCAGTGCACAAGCTCTGGTACACGCGGGTTTGGGTATACCATAACCTGAAAAGCTTGCCTGCTGGAAAAGGTCCCAAGAACACTGCTTTCCAAGTTGTGCCAAAATCCTTCCCACCCCCACTGGCCTGGCACCGGGCATTCTGCAAGCTGCCAAGCCTTAGACAAGTGCGTGTTTCCCTCCCAGTACCGTGGGTTGTAAGAGCCGGAACAAACTGCAGCCTACGGATGAAGTCGTGAACTTTGTGGTGTTCGCATAAAAGTACTGGATGGCACACCAAGTGGGGGGGTTCAAGCCTGACACCCCAGCACTTTGGGAGGTGGAGGCAGGTGCAGGGTCCCTCTGTAGAGCCCGCCTGGGAATTGAACCAGCTGCTCCCGACTGGCCCTGACTGAGAAGTGTGCCCCCTTTGCCACCCAGCCCCCAGGGTCCCAGAGACAAGCAGACGCAGCAGGGAGCCGAGTCAAGCAGGAACTCGTTTATTTCCTTATAACATGCAACTTATAAAGCAAAATTCCACGAATCCCAGAAGAAGCAGAAGGGAAATTAACCAATCACGCCAGCACTCACGTCTGCAGAGTCTCGGCTCCTATATCCCCTAATGGGGATCAGGCGGGCATCAGGCACTTTATGTCATGTTACCCCATCTCTAACTCCAATACAGGGTTTCTCTGTAGCTTTGGTGCCTGTCCCGGAACTAGCTCTTGTAGACCAGGCTGGCCTCGAACTCCCAGAGATCCGCCTGCCTCTGCCTCTGAAGTGCTGGGATTAAAGGCATGCGCCACCACCGCCCGGCTTACAGTGATGTTTTACAGTGATAGGACAATTCCACAAATTAAAAATCTATGTGAAGATTCCGGACATTATTCTTCAGTTCTCAGGGAACCTCTA
>NW_004954978.1:0-1066 GCF_000317375.1 Microtus ochrogaster
AGAGGCAGGCAGATCTCTGTGAGTTCGAGACCAGCCTGGTCTACAGAGCTAGTTCCAGGACAGGCTCCAAAGCCACAGAGAAACCCTGTCTTGAAAAACCAAAAAAAAAAAAAGAATTACTTTTACTCTCATTATAAAAAAAAGGTTAAAATGTCAATGCACATTAGGGAGCTTTAAGGAAACCTTAAATTTAGCCTGCTCAAATTGGACATGTGGAAATAAAAAATAAATAAATATACAAATGAGACATTCAAATGAAGTAAATCTTTTGCCATTATTGCAAAAGTTACATTTGAAGTAACCAAAATGTCTCTTCACTACTTTGACAAACTTTTTCTTGTTTTGTTTTTACTGTAATAAATCTAGACTAAGCAAATGGAAAATGGTTATGTTCCCACCAAGATGATTTAGAAGTACATGAATAGCTGATTTAACTCTGAATGTATAATTTCCCCCGCATTAAGTAAATGATAGCCATCATTATAACCATTTCCAGTTGACATTTACTGCAGTAAAAGGAATCAGTTCACCAATAAGTGTTCCTGGCTTTTATAATTTGGACATCATTAGGTTTATTGCAGTTACCTAGGAAACTTTGTGTTAGATACAGACAGGCTACAAAGGTAAAAATTTTTGAAATATTATTCACATTTGAGACATTTTCAAGTAAGGATGTTTCCTTTTCATTGTAAATGAAGTACAATAAAATGAACATAAAAGATTTTGCTGTTGTTGTTGCCATTGGTTTATGGTTGTCCTTTTTGAGTTACCACTGAACACTTACATAGGAGGAAAATCTTAAAATATTATCAGAAAAAAATTAAGATATATGACACAGGGGAGAGTTGTAAACTGTCACCTTCTGGACAAGATACAGCCATTACAATTATGAATTTATAGTATCTGCTGATGACTAGTCTGTGTCAGTCAAAGAATGGGTCTGCCAATGATCAGGCATGGATGGAGAAGAGACTCACTGATGAATTATTTGCTACTGCTAGAGTCAGAGAAGGAGAGAGAGAGAGAGAGAGAGAGAGAGAGAGAGAGAGAGAGAGAGAGAGAGAGA
>NW_004954979.1:0-1066 GCF_000317375.1 Microtus ochrogaster
CCCAGCCCACTGCTGATGCCGACACCACGGGGTCCCAGCCCACTGCTGATGCTGGCACCATGGGGCATAGCCTCTAGGAGGACAAGAAGGATGCACGGTGATCATTGCACTCATATTGTCCCTGTCTTCGGGGAGGGGACTGTCTTTGTCCCGACATTCTCAGAGACGGCCCTCAGTCCTGGAAAAAGCCTCATCTATCACAGAAGCTGGTGTCCAAGAAGCTGGTGGCGTGGCCAAAGAGACACCAGATGGCAGGGACAGCCTGCCAAAGGTGCGAAGACTCCTTAGCCTCTCCAGGAAGGTAAAGCCCATTCTCAGAGCTCAGAGCTAGGCAGGAGCCAGAGGACAGCTCCCTAGTAAAGAGCTTGTTCCCCTTCCAGTAGGGCAGGCTGATGGGGACACTGGTGTTGGGGGGCAGACTGCATCGGCTGCTCCAGAAGAGAGCATGTACAGTATGAGCTCCTTAACAGCTTCCCCAGGGGGACAGGGAAATAACAGTCTGGTGTTTCCACAGCTGTGAAGTGGGTGTGGGTCCTGTGGGCCAAGGCCAAGCAGTGACCAAAGGAGCAGCTTCAGCAATAGTAACACTAGAGACGCGTAAGAGTCAGGCCAGCAGGGCTGGGCGTGGTGGCACACGCCTCTAATCCCAGCACTTGAGGTGCAGAGGCAGGCAGAGCTCTGAGTTTGAGGCCAGGCTGGTTTACAAAGTGAGTTCCAGGACAGCCAGAGCTATGAAGAGAAACCCTGTCTTGAAAAACCACAGAGAGAGAGGCTATGAGAGAGGCCATCTGTCAGCTGAGGGCAAGGCTAGCTTTAGGACCCTTGAAGGGCTGCCTGGTGCCTGTCTCTTGCCTCCCCTCCCTGAGATCATTTCCTCCCTGGCATTCTTGGCCAGGTCAGGTGCTGTTCCTACATCTTCCCCTGGGGACACTTGTTTCTTTGACTTTTGTTTTCTTGAAGACATCAGCCTAGTTGTTTGAGAGCCCTGAGAAGACAGAGGCTGAAGGCTTGCTGCAAATTCAAGCTGAGCCTATTCTACAGAGCGAGTTCCAGACTACCCAGGGCT
>NW_004954980.1:0-1066 GCF_000317375.1 Microtus ochrogaster
AGAGTGGTAGAAGAAACAGATACGGGAAACATGGCTTCATCTCTAGTGGAAGGTGCATGGTTTAGTTTGAGCTGGAATCACAGAGTTAGTTGGGCACATCTCTAGAGCCAGGAACCAGATGCACAGCTTCCATCCATTTGTCTGCAAATTTCAAAATGTTATTATTTTTTAGCACCGAGTAGTACCCTATTATACAAATGTACCACCCTTTCTCTATCCATTCCTTCTTTGAGGGGCATCTAGGTTGTTTCCAGGTTCTGACTATTGCAAATAATGCTGCTATTAACTTAACTGACAAATGTCCTTGTGGTATGACTCTACATCTTTTGGGTATGTGCCCTAGAGTGATATTGCTGAGTCCTGAGGTAGACTGATTCCAAATTTTCTGAGAAATTGCCATACTGATTTCCAAAGTGGCTGTACAAGTTTTCACTCCCACCAGCAAAGGAGGCGTGTTCCCCTTACTCCACGTCCTCTCTAGCATAAGCTTTCATCAGAGTTTTTGATCTTAGCCATTCTGATAGGTATAAAGATATCTCAGAGTTATTTTATTTTATATTTCCCTGATAGCTAAAGATATTGAACAAGTCTTTAAATGTCTTTCAGACATTTGAGTTTCTTCTGTTTAGAACTATACCTCACTTTTTAATTGGGTTATCTTGTATTTAGGTGCTTAGTTTCCTCAGTTCTTTAAATATTTTGGAGATCAGCCCTCTGTCAGATGTGGGGTTGGTGAATTTCTTTTTTCATTCTGTAGCCTGCCCTTTTGTCTTATATCCATATCCTTGCCATAGGCCATACATAAGTTTCTTGGTTTTAGGAGGTACCATTTATTGTTGCTCTCAGTGTCTGTGCTGCTGGGATTATATTTAGGAAGTGGTCTCCTGTGCCCATGCGTTCAAGGATACTTCCCACTTTCTCTTCTATCAGGTTCAATGTAACTGAATTTATGTTGTGATCGTTGGCACATTTGGACTTGAATTTTGGGCATGGGAGTACATATGGATCTCTTTATATTCTTCTAAATGTCAACATCCAGTTATGCCAGCACCATTTGTTGAAGATG
>NW_004954981.1:0-1065 GCF_000317375.1 Microtus ochrogaster
GGGGGGGGGACACGTGTATTTTGTTGTTGTTTTGGTTGGTTGGTTGGTTGGTTAGTTTTTTCCAGACAGGGTTTCTTTGTATAGTTTTGGAACTTGTCCTGGAACTTGCTCCATTGATCAGGCTAGCCTCTAACTTACAGAAACCTGCCTGACTCTGCCTCCTGAGTGCTGGGGTTAAAGGCAGGGGCCACCACCACCTAACAAAGGAACACATTATTTTATGACACCCTGTGTCCTACCTGAGGCAGGTGTTGGGGTGAGATGCCATGGGTCATTCTGAGACAGCCCCTAGTTGTTTAAGGAATGATTAGACCAAGGCTCCAGGCAATCAGGATCTGGTTGTTCTGGCATAAAGTCAATAGAGCACTCATATACAGAAAAATAAATAAATCTCTAAAAACAGGGAACTTTCACTTTTAGTGTTTTGGCCTTTTTTGACCCTAAATCCTCTTCTAGAATTCCCATCTATAATTCTTCCTCCGAAAGGAATCCTGGGGGTAGGCATGAGATCAGACTGCAGGGAAATCCTGGGAATGCGGGTGCCTGGTGACTTCCCAGAGCTGAATCCCCTTCAAGACGGGTTCTCTCTCTACAAGCATGGTGCCCACACCACCTTTTCTGGGCTGTGTGCCCGTGTGCGTGCACGCATGTGCCTCGCGAGTGTGTGGATAACAGGTACCCCTGGTGTGGACCTCAAAAGGCGCATAAGCTAGCCAGTGCAAAACAAGTCTCACTCCCGTGGGTTTCCGGGTTTCCAGATGGTAGTGTTTGCTCTCCTTCCCTGCTTGGCCCCATTAAGGGCAACTCTTCCAACTCAGCCTCACTTTCTAAGCCTGAACTTCCTCCTCAGGAAAACCAAAGTCGGAATACTTACTGTAGGTGGGTTTAGGACCACATAGGAAGGCCCGGCAAGCATGGAGCACTCCTGAGTCACCGCTGCTGAGGACAAATCCCAAGTCCCGCCGGGCGGTGGTGGCGAACGCCTTTAATCCCAGCACTCGGGAGGCAGAGGCAGGCGGATCTCTGTGAGTTCGAGACCAGCCTGGTCTACAGAGCTAGTTCCAG
>NW_004954982.1:0-1065 GCF_000317375.1 Microtus ochrogaster
CGTGTATTTACTTGACTTACAGAAGAGAATTGTTATGCCAGAATTTAGTTTCATCTTTTTTTTAAAAACTAGTGTCTTTAATATAGCTTAGGGTAGCCTTGAACTCAAGATCCTTCTGCTTCAGTCTTCTGATTGCTGGGATTTATAGATGTGTAATACCACCATGCTTAACTTATTTTAGCCTCTTTTAAATGCCCAGTTCATTTTATTTGTAAACAGAAATTGAATCTGGAAATAATGCTCATTTAGTTTTATAATAGCTCATCTGAAGCAGGGTCAGATTAGGGTACCAAGATCTCACAGATCTGTAACTTAACGAAGGTGTGCTTTAGTACCAGGCACAGTGCCTTAGATTTAGATCATCAGCATTCTCTCAGTGCTTTCCTTTCTTGTCAGGCTGAGCCTCTTCTTACTTATCTAAATCATGGGGGCTGTATCTACGTCTCCTTGCTTCAGATTTCTGTTCTGTCCATTGTTACCAAGTGAAACTCTTCCAGGTATATTTTCACTTTATATTTCATACAGTCTATAGTGGCTTTTACGGCATATGCCTTCCAGGATGCTTAACCAGCTAGCCCCTTCTACCTTAACTTATTTTGTTGTGCACTGATACAGTCTATGCTTTATAGCTGTTTGTTTGTTTGGTTTTTCAAGACAAGGTTTCTCTGTGAACAGTCCTGACTGTTGTGGAACTCACGCTATAGACCAGGCTGACCTTGAACTCAGAGAGATCCACCTGCCTCTGCCTCTTTGAGTGCTGGGATTAAAGGCATGTGCCAACACCACCTGGCTTGTAACTAATTGATTCTAATTGGTTTTAACAGTAAAAGCCTAGAGTCAGATATTAGGAGGTGAAAACTGAAAGATCAGAGAAGCAGGGTAGCCAGCCACTAGTTCTTTTTTTTTTTTTTTTTTTTTTTTTTTTGGTTTTCCGAGACAGGGTTTCTCTGTGGCTTTGGAGCCTGCCCTGTGGAACTAGCTCTGTAGACCAGGCTGGTCTCGAACTCACAGAGATCCGCCTGCCTCTGCCTCCTGTGTGCTGGGATTAAAGGCGAGCGCCACCAT
>NW_004954983.1:0-1065 GCF_000317375.1 Microtus ochrogaster
ACAAAAAACAAACAAACAAAAAAAAAAACCAAAACTCTAAGCTACAGTAAATTGTATAGGATCCCCCAGGCAGTGGTGGTACACACATCCAGGGTACATTTTTTGTGCTTAAAAGCTCCCCCTGATCCTTGGACTTCCCACAGGTCAGGGAACCCTGATGGCTCTTCAAGCTGATGAGGGAGAGGGACTTGATCGGGGGAGGGGGAGGGAAATGGGAGGCAGTGGTGGGGAGGAGGCAGAAATCCTCAATAAATAAATAAATTTAAAAAAAAACAAAAGAGATAGCTTATAATTTAATCAGGAATCTTTCAACTCCACAGATAATGACTCTAAGCATTATCTTATTCACCATCTAATAGAGAATAAATGTTTCTCTAATTAGCTTGGAAATAGCCTTTATTGAGAGAATTATAAGCTTGTTAAAAAGTATAACACATGTCAGAAGTGGACTCTTACTAATACCACAAAAAAACTCAATAAATATAATAGCTACAATACAGACGCTCTCCGTTCTCTTACTGAATAGAACATAGAAGCTCCCTTCTGTGTTGCTGGGTTGCCATCTGGGTCTATCTCTAGAGACACACACACCAGCGGTGAGGTGGCTATCTAACTGTCTGGTGAGAATTGTAAGGAAAGAAGCACAATTCCTAGGTAATTTTGCTTCTTGTTTTTTACAAATATTTTGAGCAAGGTATAGTTGAGACATCTGAGAGAAGACTTTATTCTTGTAGGACTGTTTCTTTATGTGCTTTATGCAGAATATTTAGTCCATGTCAGTATGTATAGAAAAAGTTTCCACTGAGCTGGCTTTATGACTCAGCTGTGAGGCTGTGACCCTGTATAAGCCTCCTATATTTGCCTGTATACTTTGAGTATTGTTTATGGGCTTGGCATGATGGAGAATGTGGAGGCTGAAAACAGCTTTATTCCTTAAATATCTTGATCAAGGCAAAACTTCTAGAGACTCGAGTTGCTGAGGAATCCCATCTGGACGGACGTCCAAGTTTTGGTGCTGAGGAGTTCATCTGGACAGGAACGGTTCCTGCTTCTACACTGAAGAGA
>NW_004954984.1:0-1065 GCF_000317375.1 Microtus ochrogaster
TAGACCAGGCTGGTCTCGAACTCACAGAGATCCGCCTGCCTCTGCCTCCCGAGTGCTGGGATTAAAGGCGTGCGCCACCATCGCCCGGCCCTTTAGATAACTTTTGATAGGGTAATTATCAACCCCCTAAAGGGTGACTCCATTTAAACTCTTTTTCATATGTGTGCATATAAATATTTTCAGAAGATCGTACAGCATTAGGCTTTCATATGACTTTTTTCAAGATGTTTTTAACGTTAGTTATCCCTCCCTGTCTACCTTCTTCTACTCTGCCCCCAATAGCCCTCCACATTTGACACTAACAATAATTTCATTATTCCCTTTTACTCTTTGTCTTAGTGTTTTATTGCTGTAATGAGATACCATGACCACGACAACATTTAACTGGGGATGGCTTGCAGTTTAGAGGTTTAGTCCATTATTATCATAGCAAGAAATATGGCGGCTCAATCCCAGAGAATTTAGACAACCATGAGGACCCTAAGAGAGATTTACATAGATCTAATCTACATGGGAAGTAGAAAGTAGAAAAAGACAAGATCTCCTGAGTCAATTGGGAGCATTGGAACCTTGGGGGAGGGCTGAAAGGGGGAGGGGAAATGCAGGAAGGGGAATAGAGAAAAATGTAGAGCTCAATAAATATCAATACAATAAAAAAGTATGGTGGCATGGAGATAACTATGGTGCTGGAGAGGTAGCTGAAAGTTCTACATCTGGATCAGCAGGCAGCAGAAAGAACAAATGAGCCACTGGGCCTGGCTTGAACTTCTGAAACCTCAAAGTTGACCCCCAGTGACACACATCTTCCAACAAGGCCACACCTACTCCAACATGGCCATGCCTCCTAACTGTGCCACTCCCTAGGAGCCTATGGGGGTCATCTGCATTTTATACCCCTTCCTTAAAGTCCTATCCTATGGCCCCTGTCTTAAAGGGTTTTTTTTGTTTTTGTTTTTGTTTTTGTTTTTGTTTTTTTTTTTTTGGTTTTTCGAGGCAGGGTTTCTCTGTGGCTTTGGAGCCTGTCCTGGAACTAGCTCTGTAGACCAGGCTGGTCTCGAACTCACA
>NW_004954985.1:0-1065 GCF_000317375.1 Microtus ochrogaster
AAACAAAAAAACCAAAACATACAGATTCAATTGGGCTTGGAGTCCGAGGTAAGAGGATTTCTTTAACCTAGGAGCTATAGGCCAGCCAGGGTAGCATGATAAGGCTATCTGGAATGGGAACCAAGTTGCTTTCCTGGTAATCCTAGCGCTTGGAAAGCTGAGGCAGGAGGATTGCCAAATTCAAGGACAGTCTGGGAAACAGTGATTTCTAGGCCTTCCTAGTCTATATAGTGGGATTCTACTGAGGAGGAAAAATTTTAAATAAAGAAATACAGATTGAGTAGATCCACTCACAGTTCCTGATTAGGCAGATTTGGAATGGAGTATGAGAATTAATGTATTACCATAAACAAGTACCTCAGCGGTGCTGGAAAATACACTCTGAGTTGCTGTCCAGAGTTGTGTTGATCATCTTCTACGTGGCTCTGGCCAGCCTTTGCTGTTTGTTTGCTGTTTTGAGACAAGGTCTGTGTAGCCCATGCTGACCTCCAGTTTGTGCTGATCTTCCTGCCTTAGCCTTCTTATTGCTAGGATTACAGGTATGTGCCGCCATGCTTGGCTTTTAAAAACAAAACCAAAAATCCCTTTTATTATTATATGTGTATGTGTGAACATGAGCACACATATATGCCATAATGTGTATGTGGAGTGCAGAAGGCATCTTTTTTGGAGTTGGTTCTCATTTTTTTTTTTTTTTTTTTTTTTTGGTTTTTGAGACCGGGTTTCTCTATGGTGGAGTTGGTTCTCACTTCAGCTCTACATGGGTTCCGTCAAGCGCAGCAAGCACTCCACCTGCTAAGCCATCTTGCTAGCCTGTGCCATTCCTGCTTGCCTTCTTTCTCTTCTCTTTTCACCCCTTCCTGATTTTGTCCATTGTAACTCAACAAAAATTTCTGATTTAACTCTCCTTTTGTGACAGTATAACTAATGATGCCAGAGAAGATGAGATGGAAGAGAACCTGACTCAAGTGGGCAGTATCCTAGGCAATCTAAAGAACATGGCTCTGGACATGGGCAATGAAATTGATGCTCAGAACCAGCAAATACAGAGGATCACAGAAAAGG
>NW_004954986.1:0-1064 GCF_000317375.1 Microtus ochrogaster
TGCCTCACAATTCTGGCATCTCTCACACCATGTGGTCCACAGCTCCATTTCTCATTCAAACTGTCACAGGAACAGAGACAAAACTTAGTTTTCTAAAATAATGATAAAAAGCATAATGTAGTGGAGGCCCAGTCACTTACTGTTATCAAATGCTATGCACTGCACATAATTGTATGTGTTATATTTTTATATGGTTAGTTATGTGGTAGGCTTGCTTGCATCTGGGCTACCACGGAGGCATAAGTCATGTATGATGCTGGGGCATCACGGTGGCTCCGTCCTTAGGTGTGAGAAAATTTCTAATTCCATCATAATCATCATTGGCCGTTGTTGGATTTTATTGACTGCAGTGCCATTATGTTGGATATAAATGTGTATTAAATTTGCACACATAAATTTTTTTAATTTGTGTCAAGTTGGAAAAGAGCCATCTTGCAATTGTTTAAAACTGGAAATAGAAGACTAAGTGGTTGTTGGATGTTGTGTTCCAGTCGTCAGACCATCTATGAAATAGAAGGCCCAACTTGTCCCCTCTGTGTCAGAGGTACCGTGTCCCAGAGGCTTCGTTTCAGTCAGCAGTCACGCTTGTCTCTGACAAAAATAAAGTCCTCGTCAGAAGGAACAGATAAAGCCCAGAATACAAATGCGTTTTACTTGCCGAATAGGAAAGGGAAGTGCTAAGTGAAATTGGAAATTGGAATATTATGAGTTGGGAGAGCAGTTCTTTCATCCTGGTAGCTAATGGACTGAGCAGAAACTGAACAATTGGTTTCGTATGATGAGTCTCTAACACTCACCGACAAGGTTTCCATTTCTGAGTTCCGCTCTGCATTCAGCTGCCTGTTTTGTAGTGCAATAATGCAATTAGCTGCCCATCCTTTGCACCGCACAAACAGGATGGCTGAAATGTATGCGAGGAACGGCTATGACTGCATCAGCCTTCCTGTTGAGGGAAGGCAATGTGGAGTATCTCCTGCTTGTCTGAAAACAGCCAGGGTTTCCTCTCTGATGTCCTCTTCTCTGGACAATTCACTTTTAGAAAAAACAAAACAAAACAAAACAAA
>NW_004954987.1:0-1064 GCF_000317375.1 Microtus ochrogaster
CATCCTACCCCACCCCAGCCCATCGCACCCATCCCACCCCACCCCACCCCATCCTACCCAGCCTATTTGACCCAATTGCTTTTATTCAGGCTTCCTAAGTCTTCAGTCAGGTGTTGCTTGTTTGTTTGTTTGCTTTTGTTTTTTTCCTTGGTTTAGTCAATGTCAACTTCAAATTTGCAATCCTCCTGCCTCAGCCTTCCACGTACTGGAGAAACAAACTTCTTATTAACTGGTTCTATCTGCCTCCATTGCTATTGCTCCCCGACTTACCACATGACTTGCCATCTTAAAGAGCACAGATCAGTGCGTTTTACTCCTCCACAGGGTTATGCAACCCTCACTGTTATCTAATCCTTGAAAATTTCCATGGTTCCTGGAAGACGCCAAGTGGCAGGCAGCAGTCACTCCCCTGGCATCCTTTATGTCCTGCACCTATGGATTTGCCTGCTCCGAATACTTTCTGTCAATGGAATCATTGTGGCCTTTGGGGCCTGGTTTCTTCCATTTAGCATAATGTTGTTGTCAAGGTTCATCGACCATGCGGCATGCATTAAAGCTTCATTCCTTTTGGGGACAGACTACCATCCCCATTGTATGGACAGACCATATTGTTTATCTCTTCATCAGCTGCTAGGCTTCCGGGTTGTTCCCCATTTGGGACTATTATGAACCATGCAGCTGTGTAGCAGGTTTTGTGTGGATATGCTTTTTGATTCTCTTAGAACACAATTGCTACATTATATGGTAACTCTACATTTTACTTTCGAAGGAGATGCCAAGTCATTTTCCAAAGAGCTGTAACATTTTACATCCTCATTAACAATACAGAACAGGTCCAACTTCTCCACTTGCTGTTTTCATATATACATATATTTCACAAATATGCAATATATATGAAATATATTATATTATATTATAATATATTATAATATAATAAATATATTATAATATAATATAATTATATAATATAATATATTATAATATAATTATAATATATTTCATATATATTTCATTATATATGTATATCCCTCCCAGTAGACTTTTCACTGACACGACTAGTAACT
>NW_004954988.1:0-1064 GCF_000317375.1 Microtus ochrogaster
AGAGAGAGAGACCCTGTCAATGTAGCATGAGTATTAAAAAATTCTCTCTTAATTTGTTCATTCTTAATTTTCAATTAAATTGAACATTAGGTAATGATGTGATTTGCTTCAGAGCCCTAACATATTTGAACAAGAAATGACTATGGTATTTCACTGTCATTACATAATTTTAACTGGTATATCTCCTATATAAGAGATCAAGGCGCATGTGTCTCTTTATCATAGGATTTAGGGTGCTAACGTCTTGAATACATGGTATTTATATAATGTAATTGATGATCTTTTTTGTTTATAAAAATACCAGGCAGGGGACCTCATGTCTGTAATTCTAGAAATGCATTACATTGCAGAGGAATATTATAAGTTCAAGACTAGCCTTTGCAAGATACAATGTTCTCTCTCCAGAAAACAAAATAAACACAAAAGTGCTAGCTGTTTTTCAGTAGTTAATCATTTCCACAGGCTAATCAAAGAGTGGTTTCATTTCAAATTTCAAATCCCCCAAATGCTCAAAGCTATAAACTAAGCAAACACTAAAATAATTTGTAAATTATTAAATCCTTTTAAGAAAATTTAAATATAACCAGACTTCTATTCATCTCTTTTATACATTTTACTACACACTTTCAAAAGACCAAACCAATGCACTCAAAAAATATTTTTCCAAGTAGGAAATAATAATTACTTTCTTAATACAGCTTTCCAGATAAAAATAAATTAAATTTGAATTAATAACAACATCTAAATAAATTATTTTTGTGCACTGGGTTCTAAGTTAGCATATAGTCATGCAACTATTTAGTACTTTAATCATGAATCCCCACTACTCTGAACAACCTGTAGTGGGTTCAATATCAACATTATAAATCAACTACATATTGTTTATTGAGTATATTTCATTTCATCAGTCACTAAAGATAGAGTAAAATTGAGGTTCTGGGCCTAAAAAAGAATTCAGTTTCTGAAATGATTCCTAATGACATTTTTTTTTTTTTTTTTTTTTTGCACTCATAGATCTGTGCCTTGCTCAGCTGTCATCAGGAATGCTTCCTCCAGCAGCAGAG
>NW_004954989.1:0-1064 GCF_000317375.1 Microtus ochrogaster
GTGTGTGTGTCTGTGTGTCTGTGTGTGTGTCTGTGTGTGTGTGTGTCTGTGTGTCTGTGTGTCTGTGTGTGTGTCTGTGTGTCTGTGTGTGTGTGTGTGATACTGAAGCAATTAGTTCCTGTGATTCTGTGGAAAACCCAGGAACTGAGGAACTGTAGAACAGGCCAAAGTCAATGTCCAGTTGACTGAATAATCTACCAGTCACTAGACCACTGAAGGAAATAACTCCCTCCGATAATATTTAATAGTATGGTTTCCTCTTCTGTTGTGACCCCACATTGGGGTGATATCTGTCAGGGCCCACATTGGGGCAACATCTGTTGGGGTCCAGCCTTGATGGGGTTTGCACATTCCACGGTAGGGGTATATGGATCAGAAATATTAGATAGGAGAAACAGAGATACTAAAGAAAAGGAATGGAGACACAGAGTAGAACCAGGAGGGTAATCCAGTGAATACTGAATTTGCTCATGTTATTTTTCATATATATATATATGTTATATATCCCAATCCAAAAGGAGGGGAAGAAGGCAAAAGACTGCTTTAATGTATCACAAAGAACAAACAGCAATTACCTGTTTCAATGCTTGAAACATCAAGCAACTATATCCTGAGTTAAGCATTCTGTTGTTTAGGCAAGACATGCAGCAACCACACCTTAGACCATCCCGTAGACAGCCACTCCCTGGGTCAAATCTCCTGTCGTATCCATGAAGAAGCAGATGTAGGCTTGAATTCTCTGACCTTTGGTCAAGGTGGAATAGACCTACTCCTGTGGCCCCTCACATATTCCTCTATTTTTAATTTATTTAATAAAGCCTGTGCTTCTGCTACAGGACAGATGACTGTGCATGGCTTAGGCCATTTTCCACTTTCCAGACTTACCTGTTATTGGTAAATACAGTTCATCATGTACGTTCTGACTTGGGTTTCCTAGAGGGAATAAGATCTTACCCATCAGCCGGGCAATGGTGGCGCACGCCTTTAATCCCAGCACTCGGGAGGCAGAGGCAGGCGAATCTCTGTGAGTTCGAGGCCAGCCTGGTCTACAAGAGCTAGTTCCA
>NW_004954990.1:0-1063 GCF_000317375.1 Microtus ochrogaster
ATTGATATATGACACTCCCACATCACTTCCCCTTTTTCCATTTAAACAAAAAAGGAAGGTTTTAACTTTAACATAGCAAAATTACATATAGCAAAACAGTTATCAAGCAAGAATTACAGTTACAATATTTATATCTATTTTATCTTTTATCATAACTAAGGAAAACTGTAACTATAACTATCTATCTATTCTTCAACTCCATCAAAGACTCCAAAAGAATACAATATTATGTAAGCAAACAAAAAGTAAGCAACTTTTAAAACTCTAGAAATGATAGAGACATCTCGCTGCCTGTACAGTCACCCAAAGTTCCTCTGTACCGTTGGGGAATCCATCTGTGGCCTACAGTCCAATAGTTTCCAGCAGACATTTACACAAAGCAGGAAATTTCAAAGGCAGACACTATCTGCTTGTCCTGAAGAATGTCTTGCAGATTCTTTCATGAATCAGGAACCCCAAAAGGTCATCTCACCTTTAGGCAAGTTCAGTAGTCCTCTCTCTACGGGTTCTCTGTTTCCAGTTTATGCAATAGTCCAGGAAAGAGAAGTTTCTTGCACAAATAGCTATCAGACTCCATAAGGATCCTCTTCGATGCCCATCTTCCTCTTGAAGTAGATTGGTGCTGCCAGGAGCAGAGTGTCTCATTGTCATGAAAAACCCTAAGTTATTAAAACATTAAATGTCATATTCTGTAGTCTTTAAAAGATATGAAGAATGTTTATCTAATTGAAATATATCTCTATATATCTAAAACATCTAACTAACATGACTACAAGCTTTACTATTATTGATGATTATCCATTAACAATCTATATTTCCTAATTATACATTATATTTTTTAATGAACTACACAATCACAATATCTTAATCAATAGCAGAAATATGCATATACATATAACAAAATTGACCTTAAATCTCTATCAATAAAGCAAAATCTATACTAAAGCAAATTATTCATATCTATATCATTTCCCCCTTTAAATGTTAAGGAATGTCTATAAACCATATTTGGGAACATGGGCGCAGTTTTTTCTCTCCAAACTGCTTCCTGCTGAATGGGGGC
>NW_004954991.1:0-1063 GCF_000317375.1 Microtus ochrogaster
CACTGGCTGCTCTTCCAGAGGTCCTGAGTTCAATTCCCAGCAACCACATGGTGGCTCACAACCATCTGTACTGAGATCTGGCGTCCTCCTCTGGCCTGCGGGCATACATCGAGGCAGAATGCAGAATGTTGTATACATAATAAATAAATAAATCTAAGAAAAAAAAAGAATACACAGTGGACTAGATTTTTAATTTAGAACTTCTATCTGATACTTTTCAAACACTGATTACAAAATAATATGTTTAATAGAAGTTGAAATAGAAAACTAAAAACAGAAATGGAAGTAGAATCAATATACTAGTCATAAAAATCTCTATCACGATATTTTTTTTTAAAAATCAACTATAGTTTTCGATTTAAAAAGAAACCACTAATTGTCCAATAACAAGTAGGTAGATACTGAGGTGATGAGTAAGAACATGTCCTGAGTAAGAATGAAGACCTAAATTTGAATCCACAGAACCTAGGTCAAAGGCCAAGTGAGGACAGAGCATCTGTAACCCCAGAGCTGTGAGACAGGCAAAGACAGAAGACTTGCTGGTGCTTGCCGGTCACCAGCCTAGGTCCAGACTCAGTCAAACATATTGTCTAAAGGGAACAAGGTGGAGAATAATAATACGGGAATAAGCCATCTTCTTCTGGCTTCTGCATGCACAATCAGGTGCACCTGCAAACACACATGTACATACACCACACAGTCTAAAATGACAAACACAGTCATAAAGTTGTTATTCCTGAAATAAAGTATAAAAATAATTTTCTCACATGTAACATGCAATCATGATGTCTCTAAGTGGAACTTTTCGTATATTTAATAGTTATTTCTATGTTGGCTTTTTAGAATTGTAAACATTGAGCTTAGTCAAAAACCACTTGGAAAGGGATAAGCTAAAAAATACTGTATTTTCTAGCAATAAGCAGCTTTCATATTATAAACACAAAAATCAAATATGCCTTAAAACACGATATAGCCGCCGGGCGGTGGTGGCGCACGCCTGTAATCCCAGCACTCGGGAGGCAGAGGCAGGCGGATCTCTGTGAGTTCGAGGCCAGCCTGGTCT
>NW_004954992.1:0-1063 GCF_000317375.1 Microtus ochrogaster
CTCCCGGCTCCAGGCGAGGCAGGCGCTTTCCGCTTCCTGCTAACTGCTTTCCGGGCCATAGTGGGCAGCGCCGCCGTGGCCCCGCAGCCACATGGGGCGGAGGAAGCAAGGGGCGGCAGGGCGGCGGGTCATATACCGGGCCCCGGGGCCGCGCGCTTTCGTGCGCCCGGCCCGGAAAATGGCCCGGCCCCGGGGCTGCAGGCGATCAAAGAAAGGCACGTAAAGGGAAGGAGGGAAAATCCGAGTAAGGGAAGGGAAGGGAAGGGAAAGGCAAAGCAGGATCAGGCAGCTTTCCGACAGCCAGGTCTGGAAAGGACGGCGAGCGGCGAGAACCAAAACACCCCCTCCTACTTGCCCGAGCCCCGTCACTCCTGCGCAGCCGCACATCGCAGCGTGTCGCCCCGGAGACGCCGCCTTGACCAGAGGGGTGGGACTTAAGGGCTGCAAGGAAAATTGGTGTCCACGGAGAACTTCCGCTTGCCTCTTGCCCGTGGCGGTTTAGCTGTGGCCAAGCTGTGGCCAAAGGAATCTAGCCTTTTCGCGGGGCATTTCCGACCTCAGCCAGCTCATCCTCTGGCATGCGGAAGTAAGTATGAGCTGTCTCGCTGCTGGTGGGAAGCCCTTCCAATCTTGGGCCTCTGTAACCATCCTGGCTGGATTAAAGGTATTCTAGAGACCCCTATGGATGCTCGTTTGCAATCAAACTGTTAAAACACTGGACTGAAATTGCAGTTTCCCTGGGAGTCCATGCTGGGAGAAGGAAAAGACTAGGGCCAACTGAGGAACTTGACTCCAGGAAAGATGTTTCACAGTTCCAAAACTTGTCAGACTACCTTACCAGAGAAACTGGAAATGAAGCGATGATGGATGCGACCACACCTCGACAAAGGACTGCTTAGTTACACATACCTCTTGGCGTCTATGTAAGCCTAAACTAAACCACTTGTCAGAACCCTGGAGATGGACTTGGAGTAGAGAATATCAGTAGAGGTCATTGTTCTTTCTGATGTAGCCATATTAACTAAAATCTCTCTCTCTCTCTCTCTCTCTCTCTCTCTCTCTC
>NW_004954993.1:0-1063 GCF_000317375.1 Microtus ochrogaster
TTTATTTATTTATTTATTATTATTATGGTGCCCAGAAGAAGGCACCAGATCTCATTATAGATGGTTGTGAACCACTATGCCATTGCTGGGAATTGAACTCAGGACCTCTGGAACAACAATCAGTGCTCTTTAGCTCTGAGCCATCTCTCTAGCCCCCAAAGGGTCTTCTTGCTGAAGGGAAGTTAGTCCTTGTTACTGAGTGAAAAAGGCTACACACATTAGGGACGGCGATCCACGTTACTCAGAGCTCTCAGGGATAAATACTATTTTCATCCAAAAACAATCTCACAGAAATGTCCAGAATAGTGTTTGACCAAATATCTGTGCTCTCTGGCTAAGTCCATATGTGCTAGTATCACAAGATACTCGAGACTGGGTAATTTCTAATTGTACTTTCTAAAGATTTTTTTTTCTTTTCTTTCTAAAGACAGAGTTTTTCTGTGTATCCCTGGCTGGATACGCAGTGGAACTCACTCTGTAGACCAGGCTAGCCTCGAACTCTGATATCTGCCTGCCTCTGCCTCCCAAGTGCTGGGATTAAAGGTGTGCGCCACCGCACTGTCGGCTCTTAAAATTTATTTTTTAAAGTGTATTTTATTTTTGACTATGCATATGTGTCTGTGCGAAGGTCTTTGACCATAGAGGTCAAAGGCATCAGATCCCCTTGGATGTGAAGGTAGAGACAGTTCTAAGTTGCCCAATGTGGGTACTGGGAACCAAATTCATGCCCTTTGAAAGATCAGTAAGTAACCTTAGCTGCTAGTCGTCTCTCCAGCTGGGAAATTTCTAAAGAAAAAAAAAGTCAGAGATGTGTGCCTTGCATTCTAGGAGCTAGGAAGTCCAATGTTAAAGTGCTGGAATTTGATTTTTGGGGAAGTAAGTATATTTGCTATTTTTCTCATTTCTGTGACCAAATGCCTGTCAGAGACAATTTAAACAGGGCATACATTAGTAAATCCTGCAAAGCCAGCTTGAGTATCCCCTAGGTGCCCTGCAAACGTCCCCTCCTATCACCCACTGCCACCTTATTCTTTTGGTTCACAGGGTTTTGTATTTATTTATT
>NW_004954994.1:0-1062 GCF_000317375.1 Microtus ochrogaster
TCCCTCCCCCTCCCCCGATCAAGTCCCTCTCCCTCATCAGCTTGAAGAGCCATCAGGGTTCCCTGACCTGTGGGAAGTCCAAGGACCACCCACCTCCTTCCAGGTTTAGTAAGTTGAGCATCCAAACTGCCCATGCCCCCCCAAAGCCAGCACGTGAAGTAGGATCAAAAACCCATTGCTCCTGTCTGTTTTATGCCAATACCAGGCTGTTTCCAGGGTTTGAAATTAGGAATTATGATGCCTCCAGAAGACCTTTATTGTACAGTATTGTTTTGGCTATCCTGGGTTTTCTGCTTTTCCATATGAAGTTGAGTACAGTAGTTTGAAATCTGTGAAAATTTTTTTCTGGGATTTTCATAAGCATTGCATTGCATCTGTAGATTGCTTTTGGTAAGCCTGCATTTTCACTATGCTAATTTTACCTAGCCAAGAACATGGGAAATATTTCCACTTTCTGGTGTCTTCTTCATTTTTGTTCTTCAAAGATTTAAAGTTCTTGTCATACAAGTCTTCCATTATTTGGTTAGAGTTACTCTGAGATATTTTATGCATTTTGTGGCTATTGTGAAAGGTGATGTTTCTATGATTTCTTTCTCAACCCACTTATCATATTTGTAGAGGAATGTGAGTTAATCTTGTATACTGTACATTACTGAATATGTTTATGAGTTCTAGAAGTTCCTTGGTAGAATTTCTGGGGTGGCTTATGTAAATTATCTTTATCATCAGCAAACAGTGAGAGTTTGACTTTTTTTCCAATTTGTATCGCTGGGTGATGATGGCACACACCTTTAATCCCAGCACTCGAGAGACAGAGACGGGCGGATCTCTGTGAGTTCGAGGCCAGCCTGGTCTACAACAGCTAGTTCCGGGACAGGCACCAAAGCTACAGAGAAAGCCTGTCTCAAACTCCCCCCCCCAAAAAAAAATTTTATCTCCTTGATCTTGTTTTGGTTTCTTTATTTTTTTTACTGAGAAAAAAAAATTTCCGCCTCCTCCCAGCCTCCCACTCCTCCCACCCTCCCCCCACTCCTCTCCCCCTCCCTCTCGAGTCTGAAGAGC
>NW_004954995.1:0-1062 GCF_000317375.1 Microtus ochrogaster
CACACACACACACACACACACACACACACACACACACACACACAGCCAGACCAGTAAAAAGTAGTATTGTCTCTCTGGAGAGATGGCTCAGTGGTTAAGAGCATTGCCTGATCTTCCAAAGGTCCTGAGTTCAATTCCCAGCAACCACATGGTGGCTCACAACCATCTGTAAAGAGATCTGGCGCTCTCCTCTGGCATGTGGGCATACATGGAGGCAGAATGTTGTATACATAATAAATAAATATTAAAAAAAAAAGTAGTATTGTCAGCTGGGCTTGGTACCTGTAATCACAGTCCTTAGAAAATTGACCTAGAAGAATTGTCTTAAGATCAAGGAAGCTCCAGGCCAGCCTGGACAACAAACTGAAACTCTCTCCACAAACAAAGTGGCTAGGAGAGACTCAGCAGTTCAGCGTGCTAACAGCACTTGCAGAAAGCTGAGTCCAGTTCCCAGCCCAGTTCTAAGAGATCCAGGAGGCCCTCTGGGGCCTCTGAGGATACACACACACATAAAACAAATTTTTCTTTGTTTCTCAAGACAAGATTTCTCTGTGTAGCCCTGGCTGTCCTGGAACTCACTCTGTAGACCAGACTGTACTCAAATTCACAGAAATCCACCTGCCTCTGCCTCCCGCCCGGTCAGTCAGGCTTGGTAGTACACTCCTTTGATCCCAGCCCTCAGGAGGCAGAGACGACAGGTGGGTCTGTGTGAGTCTGAGGTCAGCCTGTCCTGCACAGCAAGACCTGGGCTTCCTAGGGCTCCATAGTAAGACCCTGTCTCAGAAACAAAAGAAAACTGGTAATTAAGGAAGTTTCCGCTGGGCAGTGGTAGTGCAAGCCCTTCATGCCGGCACTCAGGAGGCAAACAGGCAGATCTCTTTGAGTTCCGGGCCAGCCTGGTCTACAGAGAGAGTTCCAGGACGTTCCGGGCCAGCCTGGTCTACAGAGAGAGTTCCAGGACAGGTTCAAAAGCTACAGAGAAAGCCGGGCGGTGGTGGCGCACGCCTTTAATCCCAGCACTTGGGAGGCAGAGGCGGAGGATCTCTGTGAGTTCGAGACCAG
>NW_004954996.1:0-1062 GCF_000317375.1 Microtus ochrogaster
AGGCAGGCGGATCTCTGAGTTCGAGGCCAGCCTGGTCTACAAGAGCTAGTTCCAGGACAGGAACCAAAAGCTACGGAGAAACCCTGTCTCGAAAAATCAAAAAAAAAATTAGTGTTCTTTGCTCCAGATGGTCCTTTTTGTTCCTTCGTAACTGCTTTGCCATAGTTTGGGGCATTCCAAAATTAGAATTTTTTTAAATCAAATGTAGCTGAGGGAAGGTGTGGAGTGTAAATAGGATTGTCAGAAATGCCCCAAGGGACAGGAGGAATCTGTAAATGGGGTCTTGCTCTTTAGGAAAAACCAATTCTCCTTCAGTATCTGAAGGAATTAGTTCCCAGGTCTCCATGGACACCAGAGTTCATGGATGCTGAGATACCATCTATGAAATAGCACAGCATTTGCAACGACTTATGTATATACTCCTGACTATGATAATCATCTTAACTGCTTATAATACATTAATATAATATAATAGCATATGCAATAATATAACAATATAATAACACAGTTTAACAAAGTTTATATATGTTCAACACTGATGCAATTTTTACCAAATATTTTCGATGCATAGCCTGCAATACAGTGAGCCAACCACACTCACAGGAGTCTTAAACACTGATAAGCTTGCAAGGTGCTTGCATGCCAGTGTTGAGTGCGGGAGGGAGCCAAGGAGCTGGTCCAGGCAGGCGTCCCGACGTCCCCGGCCTCACACATTGCATAACCGTCTTCTCTTAATTGAAACTCTCTCTCCAGGTGGAAGTAGTCGGCATGTGAGACCAAGCAAGCAAACAAACTTCACATGTTTGGGAAACTTACGAGAGTCACGAGGGCTCTGGCTCCACAGTTACAGAAGCTGAGAGCAACTGCTCCGGGGAAGGAAACCGATCGGAAGATCGGAGGCAGAGGCTGAGCAGCGGAGAGATGCTCGGATGTTCTGAGCTTCCTTAAAGCTCTGCAGACAGCTCAGCCTCCTTAGCGATCAGGGAAATACAAATCAAAACAACTTTGAGATATCATCTTACACCTGTCAGAATGGCTAAAATCAAAAACACCAATGATAGC
>NW_004954997.1:0-1062 GCF_000317375.1 Microtus ochrogaster
ACACACAGTGGGGCTATCAGGGGGCAGGGCTACTGGAAATCATCATACAGGCCACTACCATAGCCTCCATCTGACTACATTGGCAAACTACACAGATGCAACATTCCTCAACTGATTTGTGTATTCATGGAAACACAGCCCTCTTCAATTTAGTCACATAAACAGATATGTCAACAAATTGACGGGGTGCAAAGCTCATGCTCCCACACCGCAGCACCTTTGCCTCAGTCACTTATGCTTTCCTTGGGGGGAATAAGTCCCACAAGCTGCAAAAGTCACAAGATCAACTGAGGATTGGTAAAAATCCTGCCTCTATTTACTTTGTAAAAAGACATTGGTCTTCATTTTAAATCAAACAAGAAGTGTAAAATAGAAATCAAGCTTCATAAAATGGCATTGGATAGATATACTCAGCTTGTTTCGAATTTTACCCACAATGTTACATATAAATTGAACAATCTTCTTCTAGGGACCTAGGGCTGGAACTCAGTGGTATAGAACTTGCCCTGGAACCAATCTTTTTTTTTTTTTTTTTTTTTTTTGGTTTTTCGAGACAGGGTTTCTCTGTGGTTTTGGAGCCTGTCCTGGAACTAGCTCTTGTAGACCGGGCTGGTCTTGAACTCAGAGATCCGCCTGCCTCTGCCTCCCAAGTGCTAGGATTAAAGGCGTGCACCACCACCACCCGGCTTGCTTTATGTTTTTGAGCGACGTTTTAATTAATACAGTTGCTTTATGTTTTTGAGCGACGTTTTAATTAATACAGTTTCTGTGTGATTATTTCAGGTCTAAACAGCCAGAAAACAAACAAGCAGCCTCTGCCTGCATGCTGGGATGTATAGCATAAGATTTCTGAGAAACTGCTAAACGGGGATTAGGGCTGTAGCTCTGTGGTAGAGCACTTGCCTCCTACACATGATGCTACAGGCTCTATCACCAGTACTGCCAAAAAAGGAAACGTAAACCAGATATGGAGTGATGGAGGAAGGTCATTGGTTAATTCAATAAAGAAGCTGCTTGCCCTGATAGGTTAAAACATAGGTGGGAGGAGTAAACAGAACAGAA
>NW_004954998.1:0-1062 GCF_000317375.1 Microtus ochrogaster
AGGGTTTCTCTGTGGTTTTGGAGCCTGTCCTGGAACTAGCTCTTGTAGACCAGACTGGTCTCAAACTCACAGAGATCCGCCTGCCTCTGCCTCCCAAGTGCTCGGATTAAAGGCGTGCGCCACCACCGCCTGGCATGATCATTTGGTTTTACATAACCAAATGATGTGCTATTTTCTGGAGAAAAATCTTTCTTCCCACTTTCAGCATTTCTTACTAGCCTGTATTTCTTTGTGCAGAATGAGGCCTTATGGTGTTACCTCTGTCCTTTCTGGCACATTTATTCCTGCTGACCTTACTCAGCTCCTCTTTAGGCAGCCATACTGGTGAGCCTCCATGAGTGCTGATTCTGGTATTAGTAGAAGACACACTCTCATAGCAAACTTATAGATCTACTGGCTCTTACAATCCCTCTATTCCCTTTCTTCGAGTCACTGATTTCCTTAATGAAGCAAAGTTTTGATGCTGAAGAGTAATGACTGTACTTACCGTGGGGTATAGGGACAATTATTTGATGCAGTTAGGGATTATGCTGTTTTAGTGAAATGGAACTTGTAGATTTTTCTGTAAGATCCACCACTTTGCTTCCTCTGAGTTGTTAGTCAGCTTTGAAGTACCGAGCATGGATTCCCTCTGATTGAATGGATCTTAAGCCCAATTAGAGACCTATTAGCTATTGCCAATGTATACATGCCACTTCTGAAACCTTAGGGTTCCGTGATGGTTGTTACTGTGAATCATTGTCATCATAGTTAAGTAGGAATATTGGTTGCTTTGTTCCTTTGAAAGCTTTCGTGGAGTCTTCTGATACCATGAAACCTAGGTCTCAAAAAAGAAGGTGTTCATTCAGTTTGCCAACATACTGGTTTCTTATCTCTCCTTTCTGTTGCATCGATAGAAGCTGCGTATTTGAGCACACCCAGAGCAGCGTGATTTTTAGCAACACACTGTTGACAGGGAATGTTTGAACCAAATTTGACATTGGGACCTGCAAGAGGCCTCTTAAGGCATTCCCTGATGGCAAAGGGTTGCCTTGCCTGACCATTGTTGATCTGTAGTTATTA
>NW_004954999.1:0-1061 GCF_000317375.1 Microtus ochrogaster
AATGGTCTTCCTCAGGGAAGAGTACACAATCGTCTGTCCATTACAAGTGGGCAGCCCTGAAAACATGCAAGTAACATACAAACTGAGCAGATTGTATATATGTATTCAGGAATATGTATATATGTGTATACGTAACAACAGTTAATTAAAAGAAAAGAGGAGCCAGGCAGTGGTGGTGCACACCTTTAATCCCAGCACTGGGGAGGTAGAGGCAGGTGAATCTCTGAGTTTCAGGCCAACCTGGTGTACAGAGCAAATTCCAGGACAGCCAGGGCTACACAGAGAGGTCCTGTCTCAAAAAATGAAAACAAAGAACAATTTAAAAGGAGAGGGGGTATGAATTTGGAAGATTTGGAAGAGAGCAAGGAGAGGTATATGGGATGATTTGGAGGGAAGAAAGGGAAAAGGAAATGATGTAATTATAGTCTCAAAAAAAAAAAGCTGGTAAACTAAAAAAATTGTTTTAGTTACATACTTGTGATGTGTGTGGGATGCAGGTGCTGTAGCAGGTGCTGAGACAGGACAGCCTGTAGAAATGGTTTCCATTCTTCCACCCTGTGGCATCCGGGGGAGAAAACTCAGTCAGGCCAGTAACAAAAGTTTTCACTTGCTGAGCCGTCTTGCTAGTCCTCAAAAAAGAATTTTTAGGTAATTAGAATGTGTTTGAAATAGTAAAATTGGACAGTAAGTGAAATCATGCTAATTTAATCTGATTATTTTCTTACTTTTTTTAGTTTTGGCCTTTGCTCTCGCTGATACCAAGAAGATTATTTTGTGTGATGTAGAAAAGCCTGAAAGCTTACACTCTTTCTCCGTGGAGGCTCCGGTTTCCTGTATGCATTGGATGGAGGTGACTGTGGAAAGCAGGTAGAATACCACGGGGGACGACTTGGGAGGTTTCCCGAGCTTGTTGTCATGTTATTTCTGAGACATGTCCTTGCTCTATGGCTATGCCATCCTCAAGCTTGAGATCCTTTTGCTTCTCTGCCTCCCAAATGTAGGGTGATCGTGGACATTTTACAGGCACCACCAGCTGAAATTTTCATTGTTTAGAGTGGAAA
>NW_004955000.1:0-1061 GCF_000317375.1 Microtus ochrogaster
GCTCTGTAGACCAGGTTGGTCTCGAACTCACAGAGATCCGCCTGCCTCTGCCTCCCGAGTGCTGGGATTAAAGGCGTGCGCCACCACCGCCCGGCTGTCTGGATTTTTTTAAGATTGGCTGATAGAGATGTGCTCAAGCAAAGAAGTCCTGGGACTGGCCTTGAGAGCTCCTCAACCTTTGGAAATTCAATCAAAGACAAGGACTGTTTCACAGTGTACAGTCCCCATGAAGTTCAGGGTGTCAAGTACTTTTCTTTGGAGCCATCCAAATCCTGGCACTCCCATGACCTTGAGTGAGCGACTTAACTCTGAACATATCTCTTTACCTGCTAATAGCAAGCAGGGTGTCATGATGCATACCTGTGACCCAGCACTTGGGAAACTGAGACAGGAGGATTATGAGTTTAAGCCCAGCCTGGGCAACATAATAAGACCCTGTCTCAAAAAACAAGAACTAGTCAGGTAGTAGTGGTGTATGACTTTAATCCCAGCACTTGAGAGGCAGCTGCAGGTGGATCTCTGTAAGTTTGAGGTCAGCCTGGTCTACAGAGTGAGCTCCAGGACAGCCAGGGCTACATAGTGAAACCTTGTCTCGAAAAACCAAAAAATATCAAAGCAAAACAAAAGAAACAAACACCTCCCACCAGAACTAGGGAGTTGGCTCAGTGGTAGAACACGTTACAAGTATGTTGTGGGGACCTGGATTTGAGCCCCAGAACCACAAAATAAATAAATAATAGATAAATGAAATAGATGGATCAGGTGTGGTGTTGTATGTCTGCAAACCCAGGACAGGAGAGGTGGAGACCTGAGTTACAGGCGATGCCGTGTCAACACACACACACACACACACTCACACACACACGTTTTAAAAATATTTAAAATAGGGGGCTGGAGAGATGGCTCAGAGGTTAAGAGCATTGCCTGCTCTTCCAAAGGTTCTGAGTTCAATTTCCAGCAACCACATGGTGGCTCGCAACCATCTGTAATGGGGTCCTCTTCTGGCCTGCAGGCATACACACAGACAGAATACTGTATACATAATAAATAAATATTAAATA
>NW_004955001.1:0-1061 GCF_000317375.1 Microtus ochrogaster
AAAATAATAATAATAATAATACGACGTTTTAAATACAGTTCTGTTTATAGAAAATGTCCAGAACCGGCAAATCCATAGAGGCAGAAATCAGACTTACAGATGGGGTGATTGCTGACGGGGTCTGGGAGCTCCTTTAGCTCCAGTGTGCGTTCACGCTTTAAGCTGCCGCAGGTGAGGCTGTACAACACTGTGAAGGTTCTAGATGCCACTGAACTGTTCCCTGGAACCGAACCCAGGCCCTCTCAGCCAGTGCTCTGAACCGCCGAATCTTCTCTCTGGCCGCTAAAATGGTGTTTATTTTACAGGCCATAGTTTGCGGCTCCGTTTTACAAGCAGGGTCTGGCTGTAGTCCGAATGCAAACACAGAGGCAGGACGTCTCCACCTTGTTGGGCATGTAAACACCTGCTCTCACAGCACAGGTGATAACCTACCACTAAGAGTAAAATGGCACCACCTCACGTGGAGAGATGGCTCAGTGGTTAAAAGTACTGGCTGCTCTTCTAGAGGACCTGGGTTGGGTTCCCAGCACCCACATCCTGGCTAACATCATCTGTAACTCCAGTCTCAGGGACTTAACACCCTCTTCTGACCTCCTTAACTACCAGGAATGTTTGTGGTACACAGACATACATACAGGCAAATACTTATACACATTAAATAAACAAATAAGAAAAATTTTAAACTGGGCAGTGGTGGTCTACACCTTGAATCCCTGCTCGTGGGAGGCAGAGGCAGGTAGAACTCTGAGTTCAAGGCCAGCTGGTCTACAGCGTGAGTTCCAGGACAACCAGGGTTACACAGAGAAAGTCTGTCCCCAAAACAAAAGAAAAAGAAAAGAAAAATTTAAAGGTGCCAACTTTAAACTTATCAAAATAATAATACATTTTTAAGTAATTAAGATCAGAATAAAAGAGCCGGGCAGTGGTGGCTCACGCCTTTAATCCCAGCACTCGGGAGGACCAGCCTGATCTACAGAGCTAGTTCCAGGACAGGCTCCAGAGCCACAGAGAAACCCTGTCTCGAAAAACCAAAAAAAAAAGAAAAGAAAATCTGTGCTTGC
>NW_004955002.1:0-1061 GCF_000317375.1 Microtus ochrogaster
TTCTATCTACCTTCCTGATGACCACTCACAATCTTCTGGTAACCATAATTGTACCCCCAACTTCTAAGAGAAATTTTAAACAAAACATACAAATAAACTCATGAGAGATTTAACTCTTCATTTCTGTCATATTTCACTTCATGGTATCCTTCGGGCTTAATAACATCATTAACATTTTTAGGTTTTCATCTTTTACAACATGTTTCAGTATTACTTTATGATTGTTATTCTGCAAATTTGGAGCATTTTCTTCCATTCATTTTCTGATTCTAAAAATATGAGTCTTATTTTCTAAAAGTTGAGGATTTGATTACCATTTTCTAAAGAATCATATTATGACTTTATTGCATTTCTCATTCATTTTCTGCATTATATCATTAGTTTCTGTGCCAATTTTTCCTTGCTGTTGTAGAACCATCCATGGCAGGTCCAACCAGAAGCAGAGGTGTTATACTTGTTTCCTCCATACTTTTCCACATTAAGAAATTCAAAATACCTCATGAATTCCATGTCACTCAATTTTTAGATCACTCCTTACCCTGATCCAATTCTCTTTGCTGGCATTGCCATATGTGAGTTCCTAGGTCCATCTTCATGTCTTTTCTGCAGTCTGTGGTTCCTCCTGTGCTTCTCAGTGCTCATACCCTTACCTGTGCTTTAGATAAGGCTTTCCATGGTCTGATGTGTTTGGGGACATCCAAGCAGATAAACCAAAATTTTTAGGATGACCAGCTCATAACACTCTATCCCACAGCTCCATCCCCAGAGATTCAACTGGAAGGCCATGTCACTTTCCCTGAGTTCTGACCTTGGATGATTTCTCTTGTCATGGCAATTCATGTTGAGCTCCAGGGACCACTTCCAAGAAGCTCAATTAGACTGTGGTAATTAAACATTGCTTTTGGTGATCTTCATAATCATACAAATGTCCTGCTAAGAAACAAGCTCTCTGATAGTCATCAGTGTTTCTTATAAGAATAGGAAGCGTCATATGATTTAAATTCCAGGCAATTTTCTGACCTTACCAAAATTAAATAAAAGCTTGTTGCTCAGTATAGGTT
>NW_004955003.1:0-1061 GCF_000317375.1 Microtus ochrogaster
CGAACTCACAGAGATCCGCCTGCCTCTGCCTCCCAAGTGCTGGGATTAAAGGTGTGTGCCACCACTGCCCCCCAACCCCCTTTTCTAAAACTTTTGTTTGTTTGTTTGAGGAGATTGAGCTCATGCATGCAATTGTGGAAGTTAGCTTTCTCTTCTGCCATATGAATTCCAGGGAGCGGACTAAAGTCCTTGTCAGATGTGGTAGCAATCACTTTTGTCTGCTGGCCCTAAAGCATCCTACGGACATGAAAAACATTTTTTTCTTTTAGTTTTTTTTTTTATTATTATTTTATTTTGGTCTTTCAAGATAGGGTTTCTCTGTGTAACAGTCCTAGGTGTCCTGGAACTTGCTCTGTAGACCAAGTCTACAGACTGGCCTCCAACTCACAGAGATCCGCCTGCCTCTACCTCCAGGTGTTGGGATTAAAGGCATGGGCCACCCCCCCCCCAACTTTCTTTTGGATTTTTAAAAAGATTTATATTACTGAGGAGGGATGATGAAGAGATGGCCCAGAGGTTAAGGGAACATGTTTTTGTAGTGGACCTGGGTTCAGTTCCTAGCACCTATATGGTAGCTCACAACCTCCTGTAACTCCAATCCTAGGGAACCTAAATCTTCTGACCTGTGAAGCCATCAGGCACATACATGGTGCACATAAATACATGCAGGCAAAACACTCATACAAATAAAATAAATGAATTTTTAAAAATATTTTACATAACAAATATATATATATATATATACACACATATATTGTTTGCTTATTTTTCTAGACAGGGTCTCACTCTGTAGCTCTGGCTGGCCTGGAATGCACAGAGACCCTCCTGCCTCTGCCTCCTGAGTGCTGAGATTAAGTGTACCACTATACTCAGCTTATAAATTAATCTTAATGTTGTATTTGTGTAGTAAGGAGGCCATTTGTTTGTTCCTGGCCACTTTGCCCTGAATAATCACACATCACACAGAAACTGTATTAATTAAATCACTGTTTGGCCCATTAGCTATAGCTTCTTCTTCTTCTTTTTTTTTTTTTTTTTTTGATTTTCGAGAGAGGGTTTCT
>NW_004955004.1:0-1061 GCF_000317375.1 Microtus ochrogaster
TTAGGACTTAAAACTGCTGTCCTGCTGTGTTCGTTTACCTGTGTCTAAGAGAATAATGTGACAACCAGCTTTGTTTGTCCTAACTAGGGTTTCTATTGCTGCAACAAAACACCATGGCCAAAAAAGCAAGTTGGGGAAGAATGGGTTTTTTTGGGTTACACTTCCACATTGCTGTTATTCACTGAAGGAAGTCAGGACAAGAACTCAAACAGAGCAAGATTCCAGAGGCCGGAGCTGATGCAAAGGCCATGTAGAGGAGCTGCTTACTGGCTTGCTTCCCCTAGCTTGCTCAGCCTGTTTTCTTACAGAACCCAGGACCACCAGCCCAGGGATGGCTGGGCTGGGCCCTCCCCCATTGATCACTAATTGAGAAAATGCTTTACAGCTGGACCTCATGGAGGCATCTCCTCAACTAAGGCTCCTTCCTCTTTGATGGTTCTAGTTGTGTCAAGCAGACACAAAACCAGCCAGTACACTTGCCGAGGATTTCCTATGTAATCAGCTTTTACAACCAAAGTTAATGCATAGCTGCAGTCTTAAATTATGAGCTCTTCCGAAGCCTAACCAGGACAATGCATGTGTATCGTTTGCAGAAAACAGCAAACACAGAGGTAGAAAGCAATCCTCTAAAATGAATATCCACCATAAATGTTGTCTGCAGTGCTTATAGACTTATTGGTTAATAGACAATGATGCTTGGAAAACTGTTTGTTTTCTGGTCAGCTGGGGTCAGTTGGAGTCAGAGATGTAATCACTTGTAAAATTCTTTTATAGATATCTATAAAGTATCCCTCATTGTCTCCCCATGTGATAATTTTTGTGCTGGTCAATAAAAAAGTTGTTAGTGATAGACAAAGTCACACAACTGACAGACACACATAGGGGCAGATCCACAAGACAGCCTCCAGGTAAGCACAGACTCAGATTCATACCGCAGTCAGAGGATAAAAGTCCAGAGTGGGAAGGAGAGCATTTGTATTGGGTTTTGTTTTGGTTTAATGGTGCTCGTGGGAAATGCTTTTATTTCTTTCCTTAATGTGACACTGATGCATTATTGGTGA
>NW_004955005.1:0-1061 GCF_000317375.1 Microtus ochrogaster
CAGATACTTGAGCTTCTGCTAATTCAGGCAGTGGGGTTCCACTGCAAACTTAGCCAAGGCAGGCAGAATGGGCCTGTGTGGCCGAGTGTGTCTCGGACTCAGCACTGGGGCCCGAGTCACAAACTAAAAAGCAGCACCTGGGAGGTTGCTGTATTAGCTAGCGGGCTACCCGCTTGAGTCGGGGGCAAAATAGCCCCACGCTGGGCACCAAAATGCAATGGCGTAAACGAATGCAGACAGATTGTAAAAGAAAAATATATATATAGCTTTAATAGACTTACAGAACCACCATTCCTGCGGAGACCAGGAAAGCAGAAGCAGTGGCTTGCAGCATGCTCACCAAATTTATATGCAAACATTAGCCCGAGGCAAACATGACCCCTAAGGGGCGGGACTTATCCCTACATCTGTTGTGTATTACAAATATATCTCTGTATAACCTATCTATCTATCTATCTATCTATCTATCTATCTATCTATCTAGCATCTATTTATCTATCATAAATCTATCAATTTATATTATGTGTCTATTAATATATATCTCTCTTTTATCCTCTGTATATTTGTAGACATCACACAGTTAGAGCCACCTCTCTGTTAGTGAGCTTTTAAAATTATGAGTTAACTCACATAATTCATCTTATTGCACACTATAGATATTATAGAATGACTCTTTTCCTCTTTTATCTCTTCTCACATCATGGGATGTTTATTTTATAATGCAAAATTTTGATTATTCACCCAGACAGCATGTTTGGGCACTGGGTCTGAATCCTCAGGGCACCCAAGTGAGCAGGAGTTCCTTTGTGTCTATAGCCTGCCTGTACCAAGCAAGGTAGGCGCTTTGTTTACGAGCTACCCAACCAGCACAGAGACCTGATCTGGGTGCCAGGAGAGCCAGCATTGGGGAGAGACATCATTGGGCATGGAGATATGATCTCGGCACCAGGAGAGCCATCACTGGGGAGAGCCAGCACTGGGAAGGTATATCAGTAGGCAAGGAGACCAGATCCGGTAAAAGAAGATCCATAAGTGAGCATTTGGAAGAAGAGATGGGCAGA
>NW_004955006.1:0-1060 GCF_000317375.1 Microtus ochrogaster
AATATTCCCTGTTAAATATTATAAGCTTGTGTACTGAGAGACTTAGCCAAGAGTCTAATTTAGTTCCAATCATTGAGGGAAGAGATCATTGAGATGTAAAAAATTATATGAAATATGGGCCTATGCTATTTTTACACAAAGTAGACTTTTCACTTTCAATTACAAAAAAAGCAACTCTTCCGCCAAGTCTCCCCTCCTCCGCTGCTAGCTGGCTTGCTGTCTTCTGTAGTGAGTAAATTTCTAAGAAACGACTGATGCTCAGTTTAATACAAGGAATGGTGTTTGGGGGCATGCTATTGTTGAACAAACTCAGAGCTCAGATTGTGAATTTTTCTCAAGGACCTTTTTTAGACCAAGGCCTGAGAGTATTGGTAAGGATGGAGATAATGCCTTCCGTTTCAGTGTCTCTGTAGTTACCTTACTCGTCAGTAGCTTTGCAACTGTGGTAACAAGGAATCCTACACAAACTGTAGCGTCCTCAGAGGAAAGAGACCACCATGGCAGAATTTGAATTAAATTGAAAACATTTAAATCAAGGAAACGATTTTTGCTTTTTACAATAGTGTATGCAAAGTCATACATTTTAAATGGGAAATTGCCCAGCCGCTGAAGAGCTGGGAGCTTTGTGGTCACCATCTACCTGTCAATGCTACTGTTCCTTTAAGTAAATGTCATTTGCGTTTTGGAGCCCCAAGAAAATTTACAGTGATTTATTCTCTGGTGGAACAAAATATTTGCATCTGAAATCACAGAATCATTTCACAGCCTGCCTACACTTAAAATACAGAACGCATCTGAACAAACTCACACATGCAAGGTTATATGATGTATTTCTTTATCACGCTCAGGCATCGATGGCAATTTGTGTTTTACTCTGGATTCTAATGGACTTCATCAATGAAATGGCTTTTTCTCATGAGGATACTTCCTGTAAGATCTGTTAGTGATTTTATGTTTAATATGATCTGGCATAAAATGAAAGATTCTATGATATAAAAATCCAAATGGCAATTATCTTTCTGTCGTGTAGAATAAAATATGTATCTTGACCTGATAGAAA
>NW_004955007.1:0-1059 GCF_000317375.1 Microtus ochrogaster
GGAACTAGCTCTGTAGACCAGGCTGGTCTCGAACTCACAGAGATCCGCCTGCCTCTGCCTCCCGAGTGCTGGGATTAAAGGCATGCACCACCACCACCACCCAGCTCTTTTGCTTTTTCTTATCTTCCTGCTGAACAATAGCCCGCTGAGCTGATGCTGGTATCTGTTTCCACTCATCTATGGAGGGACATCTTGGTTGTGTATACGTTTTGGGCAATGATGAATGAAAAGATTTATCTGGAGTCCAGGTCATTGTATGGACTTGCCTCTTTCATTTTGGGGGTAAATATCAAAACAAAGAGTATGATGCTGGCTGAGTGGGATGGTGCACATATGCTTCATTTCGTAAGAGGCTTCCAAACAGGCTTCTTCAGCGTGCTTAGGGCTCAGTACCCCACCAGCAGGGAAGAACATTCCAGCAGCTCCATGGCTTCAGCTGCATTCAGTGTCCTGAGCCTGCACCCTTAAGAAAAAGCCTTCCCGCACTCATGGCTTTCTTTCTGCTCACACATTCCTTAAGTACCAAGTATTTATTGTAGAAATATTTACCATGCTCATGTGAGGAGACGCAGCCACTGCTTCAGGGCCTGAAGAGCCAACAACGAGACAGTACTATTCCCCTCTGAAATGGGCTACGGGAGCCATGATGAAGATGAATACAGACAAGTTCCTGAGTATGATGTCTGGGTTTTATTCCGTTATGTTTTCAGGGAACCAACGCCAGGCCTTGTGCACACAAGACAAGGGCATCACCACGGAGCTGCGCACCCCCCCATCATCTTGCATGTTATTGACTCCCCTGAAACCCTAAGGGAGCTGCACCAACTTCCCTTGTCACTGCAGCAGAATGAATGCCTGCCTGAGCAGCCTGGAGAAGGAGAGGCTTACTTTGACCCCCCGGCCATCCACTGTTGTAGGACTATGCTGTGTGAGGTCTGTACATCCTAGGGGATCTGGAGGCAGAGAGAGCTAGACCAGAGGCTGGATCAGTCAAGTCGACCAGCTGAGCCCCATGTCAAAAAAGTCCTGCAACCTCCCGAAATGGTGCCACCATTGGTG
>NW_004955008.1:0-1059 GCF_000317375.1 Microtus ochrogaster
TATGCAAAATATGTTCTTTATGTATCTAAAGGACCTGATTATTCTAACTATGACAAATATAGATGACTATTGATCTATAATTCTTAATACCTATATACCTTAAAGACTAAGACTTCATATTAGAATATTATACAATTTAAAACTGTGCAGCAAGTGAGGGCAATGAGCTCAAAATGTAACCAATGAATAAGTACCTTGATCAGTCATAGAAATGTACATTGCAATTTGATAAATATATTTATGAATATATAAAATGTTTTAGGCAGAGGTAGAAGCATGAATGCACACAACATTCAATAAAATTTAACATTATATCAATATACAAAAATCTATATCAATGCAATTGCCTATGAATTATAACTCACAAGTATTCACTCTGTTAGTCACTATTATTATTAGTGTATGTAAGCTTACACTAATCATTTTTTTTTAGTTGAACAGGGCAGAGAAATAAGGGACACATTTGCTTGGAAATAACATTATGGGTGCGAAACCGAAGAAGCAGGGTTTTTTTTAAAATATTTATTCATTATGTATACAATATTCTGTTTGTGTGTCTGCCTGTAGGCCAGAAGAGGGCACCAGACCATGTAACAGATGGTTGTGAGCCACATTTTGGTTGCTGGGAATTGAACTCTGTACCTTTGGAAGAGCAGGAAATGCTCTTAACTGATGAGCCATCTCTAGCCACTCACACTAATCTATTATTCCATCCAATTTTCCCATTTTTTTCAAACAGATCCCTCAGCCTCTAAAATTTCACCTCGAATCCAAAACCCTATACTAATTATAATAAACCCCTAATAAATGATGTCCCTAACCCTGAGGACAAACTTTGTTGGGAGAGAGGATATAGTCTTTTAGAAATACTTCTAGCTGTCATGGGGGCAATGTTCTTTCTATGGGATCCTGTGAAAATAAAATGATGGTTAAGTTCCAAGATTACTGTCTAGTATCATTGCAAATAGTCTCTGAGAATTTGGTAAGGTTTTGATGAGCATCCTATTAGAAGGTCTGTCCAGAATGTTGTAAAAAAGTGGATTATTTCAGCTAAGCAAG
>NW_004955009.1:0-1059 GCF_000317375.1 Microtus ochrogaster
TTTCATCAATATTTATGAGGGAAATTAATCTGTAATTAAGAAAAAATAATTATCTTTTCTTTGTTGAGTCTGTGTTGTTTGAATATCAGGGTAACTTTGGCCTCATAAAATAAATTTTGCAATGTTTTTTCTGTATTTATTTTGCGGAATAATTTGAGGAGTGTTTATATTAGCTCTTAACCAAGCAAGTTAAAGACCTGTACAAGAAAAATTCACGTATTTGAAGAAAGAAATTTAAGAAGATATCAGAAGATAGAAAGATCTCCCATGCTCCTGGGTATATTAGAATACCATAGTAAGAATGACCATCTTGTCAAAAGCAGTTCATAGATTCCATGCAGTCCCCATCAAGATTCCAACACAATTCTTTACAGACTTTGAAAGAACACTGCTTAATTGTATATGGAAAAAAAATACCCAAAATGCTTAAATCAATCCTGTATATTTAGACAATTTCCAGAAATATCACCATCACTCATTTCAAACTGTACTACAGAACTATCATAATTTAAAAATATGTTATTTACATTAAAGCAGAAAGTTTGATCAATGGAATTGAATCTAAGATCGAGACATAAATCCACACACCTATGGACACCTGATTTTTGATGTAGAAATCAGAATCATACAATGGAAAAAAGATAGTATCGCTGGGTGGTAGTTGTGCACACTATTAATCTCAGCACTCAGGAGGCAGATGCAGGCAGATCTCTATGAGTTCAAGGTCAGCCTGACCTGCAAGAGATAGTACTAAAACAGGCTCCAAAGCAACACAGAGAAAGCCTGTCTTGAAAAAAAAACAAAGAATGAAAGAAAGAAAGGAAGGAAGAAGAAAGTATCTTCAACAAATGGTGTTGGTATAACTGGATGTCAGCATGTAGAAAAATGAAGAATAAAAATAGATCCCTATCCATCACCCTGCACAATATAAATCCTCAACATAAATCAAACACACTGAATCAGATAGAAGAAAAAGTAGGGGATAGCCATAAATTCATTGGCACAAGAAATAATTTCTTGGACAGAACACCAGTAGTACAGTCAATAAGTTTGTCAATT
>NW_004955010.1:0-1059 GCF_000317375.1 Microtus ochrogaster
TGAACTGGCTTTGTGGGAGCCTAGCCTGTTTGGATGCTCACCTTCCTGGACCTGGATAGAAGTGGGAGGACCTTGGACTTCCCGCAGGGCAGGGAGTCTGGACTTCTCTTCATTCTTGAGAGGGAGGGGGAATGCAGTGGGGGGGGACGATGTGTGGGAGGAGGGGGAGGAAAATGGGAAACGGGGAGGAGGCGGAAATTTTTTTTCAACAACTAAAAAAAAATAAACAAAAAATAAAAAAGAAATATGTTGAATAGAAAAAAGAAAATAAATCACTACTAAAAACATGAAAAAAAGAAATAGAAAAAAAAGGAATTGACTGTGAGACTGTGTCTCTTAGTACTATCAGAAGCTACAACTATGGTGTCTCACTAACACAATGGTCCAAATGTGAGCTGAACAAGGAGAACATCAATGAGCATGTCAAACTGGATGGGGAAAAGTCCAGGAGGCCCAACACTACACAAAGAAGTTTAGTTAGCTAAAGAAACCTGGGCAGGGGAAAGGTGGTTCCCCAAGGAAGAGCACATGAATTGGTTGTCCAATGTCAAAATGTCAGCCCTGCAAACATATACAAGTAACACTATATGCATTGAGCATGTTATATATTAAGAATACATAAGAATATATACAAGTATATGCAAATACATACAATAACAACTATTGAAAAGAAGAGGCCATAGATTTAAGGGAGAGTGAACAGGAGTATATATGAAGTTTGGGAAGTGGAAAGGGACTATGATACATACAGTTAATGTGGCAGGTTATGGTGTCTTTAATCCCAGCACTTGGGAGGCAGAGGCAGGCGGATCTCTGTGAGATCAAGGCCGGCCAGGTAGTGGTGGTGAACACCTTTAATCCCAGCACTTGGGAGGCAGAGGCAGGCTGATCTCTGTGAGTTCGAGGTCAGCCTGGTCTACAAGAGCTAGTTCCAAGACAGGCTCCAAAAACACAGAGACCACTACTGGCAGGAACCGATCATTGCAGGTAAAAAAACTTTTTTCTTTTATAAATAAAATGTCTGAACACGTTACTATTCAAGAATTTAACAGTTTTTTT
>NW_004955011.1:0-1059 GCF_000317375.1 Microtus ochrogaster
AGACCAGGCTGGTCTCGAACTCACAGAGATCCGCCTGCCTCTGCCTCCCGAGTGCTGGGATTAAAGGCGTGCGCCACCACCGCCCGGCGCATCTATTGTTTCTGTAAACTTCTTCCTCTTGCTCATCCTCTTGTCTGCCACACACTGATCTTCCTACTCCCCGCAACTTCCCTGTTCCCTTTTCTGTTTTCAAGGCTTTTTAGAGAGAGATTACTTGAGGTTTTGTTTTTACAATTAAAATGAGTGTTTGCCCACTGGGGCATGTACCTTAATTATATTTTATTTTGGTGTATATGAATTCTTTGCCTGCATGTAAGCCTGTGCACCACATGTGTGTCCGATGCCAGAGGAGGCCAGAAGAAGGCATTAGATCCACTAGAACTGAAGTTAGCTGTCATGTGGATGCTGGGAATTGAACCTGGCTCCTCTGAAAAGGTACTCAGTGAACTTAATCACTGAGCCATCTCTCCAGCCCATATTCAAGGGTTCTTATCTATGACAATGCAGTGTTTGATAAGTTCTCTGATCTATTTGTAGTTAGCACTTTATGAAGGCTAAAAACAAATGCACATGTTCTTACAACCAACACCTCATGCAAATCATAAAAGAATTCTGCCTCTGTGACGGTTTATTAAAGAAGTGGTAATCCTGATGCCCTTTTGTCTGTTCTTCCAATGAGACTGCAGTGAAACCCATGAGAAATCCTGCAGGTCATTGATGGAATCACTAATTGCCCTTAGCTTTTCTTACAACAGAAGGATCTTAGGGTATTAGATTATTATGTATCATAAAGTTGCCAATACACTATCATGAAAGTCAGGATCTTTTTTTTTTTTTTTGTATTTTAAAAAGATATTCACATACTATAAAACTCACCTTTTTTTCCTAGTGTTTTTTTTTTTGTTTTTTGTTTTTTTTTTTGTTTTTGTTTTTTTAGTTTTTCGAGATAGGGTTTCTTTGTGGTTTTGGAGCCTGTCCTGGCACTAGCTCTTGTAGACCAGGCTGGCCTTGAACTCACAGAGATCCGCCTGCCTCTGCCTCCCGAGTGCTGGGATTAAA
>NW_004955012.1:0-1059 GCF_000317375.1 Microtus ochrogaster
ACAGATATGGAACACAAATTATGTACCTGTAGCTCAGGGAACATTAAGGAAGCAGGAACACAAAGATTATAAGAACCAAAGAACAAGAAATTCTGATGTGAGATTGCATTTCCTAGAAATAACAGGGAAGTTTCATCCAGGAAACCTCAACCATGTGGCTGCCTAAAGAAGACCTGAATAATGATAATATCAGGTATAATAATGAGAAAGAGGGAATCTCAAAGGGACCCAAACCTAGTGAAAAATTATAGTAAAATAATGACTGCAAAGCAATGATTCAACTCATCTTTCATGGTGAACCTGAGTTTAATTAGGACTACTTCAGCAACATGGATAAGTGGTTATTTACATGATCATGAGCAACTTATAAATGGTTGCACCACTCAAGCAAATACCTCTACCTCTGTTTCTCTAAAAAGTTATCAATTGTCTATAAGTAAATGAAAAATTGAAGAAAATTTCCTAAATGTAGAAATAGAAATCTCATACAGAACAAGAGGTACACAAAATAGCAAAAGACTGGAAAAGAAACAACCTACATTGTATTACAGTTAATCACTGAAATTACAAAACAAAGAAAGTATACTAAAAGCTACAAGAGAGAAGGGTAATGTCAAATGGAAAGGCTGGTATATTTGAATAACAGTTGGCTTTTCAACTATATTTTCAAAGCATTAAAAGAAAGATGGGTTTGGATTGGCGTAATTCAAATTCTGAAGGACAAAACTGCTAACCTAGTCTAATAAACTTACCCAAACTATATGTCTTAAGTGAATTGTAAAACAAAAACATTCCACAACAAAAGAAGGTTAAAGGAATTCTTTACTCTGAAGAGAATGACAGAAATCTCAGTGGCTAATGGAGGAAAACATAAATGATGCTTAGATACTTGTTATAGAAAAGAGGACCTAAGAGTCTCCAAACACTACAAATCAATAAAAGAAGCACTATACACTTCAATAATAACTCTGAATATTCTTTCATAAAAAGACACAAACTAGCATATTGAATATAAAAACAGAATCTCTCATTTTACTGCCTCCAAGAATGATATTTCTG
>NW_004955013.1:0-1059 GCF_000317375.1 Microtus ochrogaster
GTTACTTACTAAGAAAATAAAGCAATCACACATATTTTAAAACAATCAAAGCATATAAGCCCTTGATTCACTTGCATTCTAAACAAATAGTGTGAATTCTTAAATACTTTTTCCAAAGTGTTTTTGTACATATCTGGGAAAGCAGTAGAGTCAGGTACCAATGAAAACAGCAGCACAAAAACTCTAAACCTGCAAACATACCAGGTCTGTGCTGTTAATTTCACATCTCCAACCCCTGATCATTTCCAATACTATTGACCCACTATGACTACTTCTGGTGGTTACACATCATTATAAACTTCATCATTTTACATCCTCTTTGGGCTGTCCTTTTGCTTTTGTTCATCATCTATTCTTTCTATCAAAATCCATGCAGTGTATTTGGCAAGCAATAATTGTCCATCTTGCCTGTGTGGGTAAACAATGAAAAGTTCAGAAATAATGATTTCCTGCTTCAGCACACTTACTTTGTGCTACATTTTACTGTTTATTCCATTTTAGCTATTGATACTGGTTTAATTTTCTTAGTCCCATGGTGTGTTTCATTTAAACATAACCGTCTGTGTGAGACCAGGAAGTCGCCTTATGTTTTTCACCATGCCTAACTATGACCACTCCATGAAAGGAAAGACTTCCCTATTTGTCTTTTGATTACCTCTTACCTTCTGACTTCATATGGTGAGTGCTTATCAAAAAACACATTAAGATCTATTTAAAATAGCATCTCTTCCACAGCTTTCTTTTGTGATCGCTAGTATTTCAGGCTCTGTCCACCATTTACATTTCATGACATCACTTGTATAATTGAATCTACTTACAATATGATTCTAATATTTTTCTGTACCCATCTCTAGCCAAAACTAGTGTTTAAAATGGGTCAAACATGTTAAAACTAGAGGTATTGAAAAACCACTTTTTTACCGGACCATTCCATGCCACACTAAGACGTAGCCTGACCATGATGACAGCAGAGTCCTCCAGAAACTATCTGATCACCTATGCCTCAGCCTCAGCTTCAGCCTCACCTGCACCCAGAACAGTAATCACCAAAGCTGTGAA
>NW_004955014.1:0-1059 GCF_000317375.1 Microtus ochrogaster
TTACACAATGCCTACCTGATTGATAGATCTATATTGAATGTCGGGTTTAAAGTTTATGAGTTTCTGATGAGTGCCTATAATAAATTCAACATTTGAGTTTCTATTTTCTATGAAGCTACAGTGCCATATCCCTTTCTTTCTCAGATGGAGAATCTGGACTTTTTATCTCTTTTAAAGACAATTGAGGAATTCTATAAAGGAGAAGATGGAGAAAATCTAGAAATCCTTTGTCCTGTTCAAGATCAAGCATGTGTAGCAAAATTTGAAGATGGAATTTGGTATCGTGCAAAAGTCATCGGTAGGAAAGTGCATGTTGTTTCCACAGGGAAATGTCGTGTGTAAGGGCTAGCATCTTCTGAGCTGTTAGAAAGTAAACCATGGAGGTGGTGTTACCTTCTCCTGCCCTGTACTCTGTCATATGTCTTTAGAAGGCAGTGGTAATATTAAGAGGTGAGTCTCTGGCTACTAGAATTTTATTTGCTTGATTAGGAATTAATCATCAGGAATCTGGGTAGAAAACCAGTAGATGACACAGAGCAGCAGAAAAACATTCTTGAAAGTTGGTTGTCCCTTTCTGTTTCTTGCTTTTTTGTTTATTTGTTAAGGTACAAATCTCTTAACTTCTTTCTGAATTGTTTTATTACTTAATTTTCCTAGGGAAATTGTTTTATTATTTAATTGTCCCTTTCTTTCTGTACATTTTTTACATTCTCCTTAAGTAATTGAATCTAGCTCACAAATAATAGAATTAGAGCCCAGCATGATAGCTCACACCTCTTAATTCCAGCACTAAGAAAGCATAAAGAGGAGAATCACTTCAAAGTCATCCTCAGCTACATAGCAAGTTCAATGCTAACCTGAACTATATGACTTTTTCTCATGTCTCAGAAACAACAGCAAGAACATTACAAAATGAAATGATAAAAAGTTAAAAGTAAAGCCAGGTGTTATGGTCCTGTCTGTAATCTTAGCTGCTGTGGAAGCTGGGGTAGAAGGACTGAAAGTCCATGGTCTAAGTGATTTATCTAAAATCATAACTCAGGATGAAATAATAAAATG
>NW_004955015.1:0-1059 GCF_000317375.1 Microtus ochrogaster
AAAAAAAAGAAAATGCAAAACAAGCCTGAGCTGGGTGGTAATGGTACACACAGAAGCAGGCAGATCTCTGTGAGTTTGAGGCTAGCCTGGTTTACAAAGCGAGTTACAGGACAGCCAGGGCTACACAAAAGGAAAAAAGAAATAAATGAAAGCCTGAGCCTTGTAATTTCAAACGGCAAATACTGAATCTATACTGTTCTTACCAGATTCCATGTGCTCAGTCTAGGTTTACCAACTACATTAATTGTACTGAAATATATCTCAAAATAGACAATAATGTAGAGACAAGAATTCAAGACCAACTTGGAATACACAGTAAGTGCCAAGCCAGTCAGAAGAAAACCATTTTTGGGAGTAGAAAGGGCAAATAAATGAAAGTCACCTATGAAGACTTAGCACCCAGAAGTGCAATGATTTTGCAGCTGATATACCAGTCTCATTTCCCCCTTTCCTTCAAATCCTTCATATTGTTGCTATCCAAAAATCAATGTGATTGTATCATTAATTTCCTTTAAAAGACATCCAATGACTTACCAATGTTTAAAGAATTAAGTCAAATTTTTTATTATTCTAAAAAGAACTCCAAAATTCAGGTATCTTCTGGCCTCATTTCCTCTTCCTCATAATCTTCTCTCATTCAGCTATACTGCTATGTCCTGCACTTTCCATTGGCTTTATCCTGATTGCTCAGTTCACTTGAAATCTCTTCCTGTACCTGGCAAAATCTTATTATTTCAAAGTTTTCTTGTTTTTGTTACAAACAAAATATGATACCAATTCATTTGAATAGCAACCTGGTAAAATCAAATAAAGTTCAGAAGAAAAGATTAAGAATGACTACAGATAATCATGATGACATATATAGCTGTAATCCCAGCACGCAGGATGAGAAGGCAGAACAACTGTCTGAGGCCAACCTGGGCTGACAGTGAGTTTGAAAGACAATGTAAGCTACACAGCAAAGTCCGGTACAAAACAAACATCACAAACAAAACAAAACCACAATTTAAAAAGAATGACTTCATTTTGACACAATACTTGCTTCATACTCACTCCCCA
>NW_004955016.1:0-1059 GCF_000317375.1 Microtus ochrogaster
TGTCATGGAACAAAATGTACTTGGACTAAAAGGTCCTCTCCATTTTTCTTCCTAGAGATTTTCTCACAGTTCCCCAAGGCATTCATGGGTATGTATCACTTTAACTGTATTTTGACACCATGGATATTGAGTATGTCCAGTGTTGCTTCTCAGAGTTTAGCATGACCTGGTCACAGATAGCACAAGGAAAGTACATGTGGACAATTATCCACCGCCAGCCCCAGCTGTCAGAGTAGCAAACAGAGTATGCATATTTTCATTGAATTGACAACCTTGTATTTAACAATCCTGGTTTCCCCAGTGCTACCTTTGAGCACATGAGCCTTTGCACTCATTACAAATTACATTTTGTACCTTCAGTTTCCTCCCTCCAACTCTCCTATATGTCACACATTCCTGTTCTCCTTCAAGTTCTTGTCCTTTTTCATGCATTGTTATTTTATACATAAATTTGTATATACATAGATTCCTAAATACAACGGGGGCAATCCATACCATGGTATAATTCTATGTTTTCAAGGCTGTCCATTGGTTACTGGACAATCACTTTTTGTGCTCTTCTCTAGGGAAGGCCACTTCTCAAACTCCCTGCTTTTCTAAATGACTATAGAGTTCTTTGATGCTGTTATCTTACAGCTCTCCTTTCCAGTTTAGCATGCCCATTGGTATCATCCAACAACCTCACATCGACTTAAACCACAATTATACAAAGTTTAAAATAATCTATGTAGATTGTCATTTGCTGTCCTGCCAGATCCAAAACATTAACAGGGAAACTTCTTACTTGAATGTTTGGCCTTAAAATACGATTGTTTCCAATTAGGTCCAATAACTTAAATTAACCGATATTTTTTGACTACATTTTGCCACAAATTGCAAAGCTGCTTCCTTCCTGTTTTCTGGCAACTCACCTGCATGCATCAATTCCTCCTCCTCCTTGCTCTCTCTGCAAGGAATTTCTGTCCCTACCTTGTGCCTAGACATTGTCCAATCATCAGCCTATTTCATCAATCAAAGTAACCCAGTTTTAGACAGTGTAGACATAGTCCACGACAAATC
>NW_004955017.1:0-1059 GCF_000317375.1 Microtus ochrogaster
GTTCCCTGCCCTGTGGGAAGTCTAAGGACCACCCACCTCCATCCAGGTCTAGTAAGGTGAGCATCCAAACTGCCTAGGCTCCCACAAAGCCAGTAGGTGCAGTAGGATCAAAGACCCATTGCCATTAGTTTTTAAACAAAAACCAAAGAACTCATATCTACCTCACAGCCTTTTAGAGCCAATTAAATGAGTAGCATAAAGGTTTCTAACATCGCACTTGGCATCTAGCAAATAATAAAACAATCATGCTTCCATTAGCACAACTTAACAAATTATTGTTCATTCCATTTTCCAGGCATGGGAATGGCCTCTGGGAGGCAATGTGGGCTTGGGAAGTCACATTGTTGATTAAAACAAGAGAAGGCAGTAGCTGGGTCTCACTTCAGAATCCACTTTCCCAATCCTAGCTAAACTGCATCCCCAATGGCCCCTTCTGGATACCGTCCCAAAGAATCTGGTGTCCTCTGAGAGAGATAGCTCCCATTCTTTCAACGGTTGGCCTCTGATGGGATGCTGATGAGACACTGGTGATCTCAGCTGGTTTTCCTCTCCTGTACCTCAGGGAAAGCCAGAGCCATTGGCCCCTAACGGAAGCCATCAGGTGGTATATGACAGCAGATCTCTAGGGAGTTAATATGAGAACCCAAGGCAGGACCAATGACAGTTGCCGAGGGACACTGGAAGGGCATGGGGCAGGCTCCCTTAGCTGTCCAGAGGTTTCCTGGGATGGGTGGGGTTAGTGATGTGGCCCAGATTTAGGGTTACAACAGACACCATGGGGTCCAAGTTCTTCAAAGTAGCCTTCAAGATCCAAGGGGTCCACGTCTTAGAACTTTCTAAGGGACCATTGATGGTGGTGAGGGGATGCCTGAAAGAGAGGTCCTCCACACTTGACCTGAGGCAAGACAGATTGGGAGCCTTGTTTTCCCAACTATAAAATGGGCTAATAGGAGCGGGGCTGCATTTCTCCCAGAGGACCAGGGTTCGGTTCCCAGCACCCACACATTGTCAGGTGGCTCGCAACCCTCTGTAGCTCTAGTTCCAAAGGATCTTCTGCCC
>NW_004955018.1:0-1059 GCF_000317375.1 Microtus ochrogaster
CAGTGGTGGCACACACATTTAAGCCCAGTTGTTGAGGACGAGCATAGAAAGGTGGATCTGAGTTTGAAATTAGCTTGGTCTACAGAGCAAGTTCCAGGAAAGCAAGGGTTAAACAGAAAACCCTGTCCTGAAAAATCAGAAAAATAGAAGAAAAAATAAAGAAAAAGAAAATGTAAAGAAAGAAAGAATATGGTATTTTTACACAATGGAATATTATTCGACTGTTAGAACAAAATGACATCAGGCCAGGCAGTAGTAGTGTGTGCTTTTCTGCTCAGACCTGGGGAGGCAGAAGCAGGTGGATCTGAGATTTAAGGTTAGCCTGGTCTATAAAGTGAGTTCCAGGACAGCCAAAGCTACACAGAAAAACCCTGTATCTAAAATGAAAGAAACAAAGAAAGACACTGAAATTTGCAGGCAAATGGACCATCTGGAATGAGGTCTGGTGCCCTCTTCTGGTCTGTAGACATACACACAGACAGAATATTGTATACATAATAAGTAAATAAATATTTTTAAAAAAACTAAACCCAGAAAAACAGATATTGTATGTATTAGCTTATATGTGGGTATTGACTGTTAACTCAGTAGTTAGGTATGGAGTAAGGACCTGAGAGAACATATTAATATCCTTAGGAAAGGGAAATAAAATAGATAGAGATAAAAAGGGGTATGATGGAAGGATCAAGTGGAGAAGGGGAGGGGAGAGTGAGTTTGGGGTAGAGTAAGGGGAGAGACAGCGAATATCAACGAACATTTGAGGGGTCATATAAAAACCTAATACAGTAGAAACTTCATAAAATACATACATATAAAGGCAATCTAGATTAAATTGCCTAATAATGAGGGACACCCAACGAAGTTTCTGGTACTAGGATTAGATCACATCTAATTGAGCCATTGTCCAAAGGGGTCCTGTGGGAATTTCCAAACAACCAGGCTGTAACCGAGGCTATAGCTTGCTCTTCACTAACTGTCAGCGTGGCCATATTGCTGAAGACAGCACCTACGCAGCTCACTGAGCATGGAGAAGTCAAGTTGGTGCCTACATAGAGTCTT
>NW_004955019.1:0-1059 GCF_000317375.1 Microtus ochrogaster
ACAGATGCCCCAACGGTACAGAGGAACTTTGGGTGACTGTCCAGGCAGCAAGATGTCTCTGTCATTTCTAGAGTTTGAAAGTTGCTTATTTCTTGTTTAATTAGGTAATATTATATCCTTCTGGAGTCTTTGATGGAGTTAAAGTATATATAGATAGTTATAGTTTTCCTTAGGTATGATAAAGATAAAATAGATGTAAATATTGTAATTTTTACTTGATAACTTTTGTTATATGTAATTTTGCTATGTTAAAGTTAAAGCCTTCTTTTTTTTGTTTAAACATAAAAAGGGGAAATGATGTGGGAGTGTCATATAACAATCTGTTGATTTCATTGGTTAAGTAATAAAGAAACTGCCTTGGCCCATCTGATAGGGGTAGAATTTAGATAGGCAGAGTGAACAGAACAGAACGCTGGGAGGAAGAGAAAGTGAGCTCAGAGGCCATACTCCCCTCTCTCGGGCAGATGCCATGAAGCAAGCTGCCAGGTTAGACATGCTGAATCTTTCCTGGTAAGACTGATGCTACACAGATTATTAGAGATGGGTTGATCGTGATAAGAGAATTAGCCAGTAAGGGCTAGAGCTAATGGGCCAAGCAGTGTTTAAAAGAATACAATTTGTGTGTTGTTATTTCTGGTGTAAAGCTAGCTGTGCGGGAGCTGTGCAGGATGAAAAGCAAGCCCACCGCTCCTACTACATGTCAGGCTTCCACTCTGTGTTCCAAGGCAGTCAGATGGTTCCATTCCTGCAAACCAAAAATCACCAGATGGAAGGTATGCAGGCCTCACCTGAGATGAAGTGGCTCTAGACCTGGGGCTGGGAAGGTAGGTAAGGAGTTGTCTGCCTTATTCTCTGAATACTAACCTGAGGATGTGATTGTCAAATACATTGAGACCAAAGCTGCCATATTCTCACTACAGCTGGGTCCAGGTCCAGAGATGGGGAAGGAGCAACTGATAACAAAGAAATGTCTGACCACCAAATGAGTTTCACACAACTGACCATCCCTGAATAGCTGGAGTCATCTTTATTTATACTTCAAAACAAGGATGTTTTTCT
>NW_004955020.1:0-1059 GCF_000317375.1 Microtus ochrogaster
GTGTGTATGCAGGTATACTAGCCTGTGCTAGTATATCAATGCTATAGATCAATGTTGACTGTCTTTGCTATGTATGTACGTATGTATGTATGTATGTATGTATGTATGTATGTATGTATGTATGTATATTTTTTGTTTTTGAGACACGGGTCTCACTCACACTGGAGCTCACTGTTTTGACTAGACTGGCTAGCCAGCAAACCCCAGGATCACCCTATCTCTTCCTCCCAACGTTGGGATTACAAGTATGTGCCACTCGGCTTGGCTTTTATATGGTTTCTGGGGATCTGAACTCAGGTCTCCCTGCTTGGGCAGCAAGCACTTACCCGCTGACTCATTCCCCCAGCCTTCCACCCTTGTTTGTTTACAGTTTCTGGATGGAGAAAGTGAGCTCTAGAGTGAAAATAAGACCAAGACTCTGTTATGGTCTGGAGAAATGCCTCAGGAGTTGCTCTTGCACAGGACCCACGTTCAGTTCCCAACACCCACACGGTGGCTCACAACCCTGTATAGCTCCAGTTCCAGGGAATTCAGTGCCTTCTGATCTCTGCAGGCTTCGGGCATGTACATAGTGCACATACATACACACCGACAAAACATTTATACGCATAAAATAAAAAATAATTTTAAAAAAAGACCCGGGTCCCAGAGGATAGAGATGACCCAGCAATATGAGTACTTGTTGCTCTTGCAGAGTCCCAGCACCTACATGGTGGCTTATAACCATCCTAACTTTCTTTTTAGGGACTCTGTAGCCTTCTGCTGGCCTCCACAAGCACCAGGCCCACAAGTGATACACAGGCCTATGTGCAGACAAAACATTCATACACACAAAATTAAATCTAAATCTGCCTCGACCCGCTGCCCACCAAATCTCCCATGTGACTGGACAACCCTGCTCAGCCCCGGAGCCATCCTTACAAAGCTTACATAGCCCGCGTCACCCTTGCATTCAAAACCTTCCCCTGGGGGCTGGAGAGATGGCTCAGTGGTTAAGAGCATTGCCTGCTCTTCCAAAGGTCCTGAGTTCAATTCCCAGCAACCACATGGTGGCTCACA
>NW_004955021.1:0-1058 GCF_000317375.1 Microtus ochrogaster
CAAAAGTAGCCAAAGAAAATTTTAATGTATGACCAAATAAGCCTTTTGAGGTTTTCCTACTCCATCCAACAAATCCTGAAACCCTGGCAATGCCCCACAAAGCCCTAGGTGACTCAGTCCCTGGATGTCTCTCCTTCAGAGAGGCCACATTCCACTCTTCTATCTGCCTACAAACACACCGGCCTCCACCACCTTATCCTAATTGTTCTTTTCTTCACAGCACAAGTCACTGACAAAAGACGCGTGCTATTGTCTACTTGACTAGACCGTGACCTGTCAGCCAGAAGTTATCGTCGATCCCCAACACCAAGAAAAGAGTTGAGCACTTAACAGTCCTCACTCTATGCTGTTTTAAGTGAAGAAAGACAAAAACATGTGACCAGGCACAGGGTCCCATACCTGTAGCCCCACATTTAAGGTAGAAGTAGAAGGATCAGGTTCAAGGTCAACACTAACTGCACCGCAGCCTGGGTTGCAGGAGACTCTATTTAAAGCGGCCAAGAGAAATAAAGATAGGACAAATGAGAGGGCCTGTGAGGCACCTGCTCCTTACTACCTACATGTGTGCCTTTGGATCTGGAACATTCTCTCCTGTCAAGATGTCAGCCATATTCACTCTCCCAACTCGGGTTTCCTACCCCAACCCCTGTCTTGTGTCTCTGTCTTGAGTTCTTCACAACTTACTACCCGGTCTCTGCCCTTCTGTCAGGCTTTACAGAGCTGCTCTCATCTGATGTCCTTGACAATGCCCATGATGGCCTTGAAGTCAAGCCAACTTCCTTTTGGCTCTCCTTGTGTGTGTTGATGAATACTTCTAGGCTGGGCTTACCATGGGTTTTGACAAGAGGATGAAAACTTTGGTTTTCATCTGCTCAGTTAGCATAAAGACGTCCTCTGGGGCAGAGACCATTTCTTATTCTTTTTTAAATGTTTATCTATTTTATGTGTATGGATGTTTTGCCGGCACGAATGCATATTCACCACATGCATGCCTGGTGCCTGTGGAGGTCAGAAGAGGGGATCGGATCCCCTGGAATTGTCTGTAGACAGTTGTGAGT
>NW_004955022.1:0-1058 GCF_000317375.1 Microtus ochrogaster
TCAGGTCACATGATGGTGCATGACCATAAGCCCAGTACTTGGGAGACAGAGGCAAAAGGATCAGGAGATCAAGTTCAAGGTCAACCTTGGCTATGTGTGACTCTGTCTCAAAAAGCAAGCCCCCAAAGAGACAATCTGGCTACTTACAGAGGAAGTTTGCCACCCCTGGCCTTCTGAAATGATGACCTCACTCAGATCTGAGTTCACACATTTAGTAATTCAGCATCCTTCAGCCCGGGGGCTCACACATGCTAGGTAAGAGTTCTACCTTTGAGTTGTATGCCTAAATCTTTTATTATTTTTATTTTTAGTTTGACAGAATCTTACTGGGTTACCTCAGGTGGTCCTGAGCTCTGTAGCCCACTGAGGCAGGACCTGTGGTCATCCAGCCAGCCTCAGATAGGAGAGCAGACTTTTACCACCAGGCCTGGCCCAAGCTTGTACTTTTTCCTCTGTGTCCAGCCGAGAGTTCTCAGGCACGGTGCTTCTCTGGGCCCGAGTTTCCCACTTCGTAGAAATCAGCATAGCAATTGCTCCACCTTTTTGGGTGTCTGAAGATTAATGACTAACGGTTGTTTCTCGTGGTTCTGGTGTCAGCTGCTGCCCTTGGATCCTACTGAGGCATCCTGACCCCCAAATTGTTCTGCTTTCTCTTTACCGAAACTTATTATCCAGTCCTAGTTGGGGTGGACTGAGGGCTTTATCTACCCTCTGTGCTTGGTAAAGGGAAATCACATTCTCAGCTGGCAACCACTCTGTTCATTCAAGGTTTGCCTAATTCACATGTATGTATGTATGTATGTATGTATGTATGTATGTATGTATGTATATGTGATTTTTTTTTGAAACAGGGTCTCACTATGTAGCTCTGGCTGTCCTGGAACTTGCTATATAAGCCAGGCTAAAATTGCACTCACAGAGATCCACCTGCCTGTAGCCTCCCAAGTGCTGGGATTAAAGGTGTATGTCACTATGCTCAGCTTCATGCTGGTTTTTTGTTTTGTTTTTATTTTGAGATAAGGTCTTGCTAAGTTGTCTAGGCTGACCTGGAAGTTTCT
>NW_004955023.1:0-1058 GCF_000317375.1 Microtus ochrogaster
TTGTGAGCCACCATGTGGTTGCTGGGAATTGAACTCAGGACCTTTGGAAGAGCAGGCAATGCTCTTAACCGCTGAGCCATCTCTCCAGCCCCTCAAATTTTAAATTTTTTAAAATTTAAACGTCATTGCTTTTAAACCTTCCCTACTCTCAAATAATACAGTGGTTATGATTTTGTTACTGCTGTCTGATTTGAATAGTTTGAGTAAAACAGATTTTTTTTTAAATCATTTTTTCAGGAGCTGCATGATGTGGGAAGTAAAATCACTTGTTTCATGCTTGGGATGGGAGCAGAGAGGCAGGTGGCTCTGAAGTTTCTGGTGTGGTATTGATAGCCAGTAAGTTACCCACGTTGATGAGATTTTTCGGATCACTTGCTCTTAGGATGGTATCACATCTAGAGTAGACAAAGCGAAGATGTGAGTGTGTACCATTGCTTATCCTCCCCCCATTGCAAACAAAAAGTTAACTTGAAAATAAGAGCCTGAGGAAAGTTAAAGGGCAGGCAGTACTCACCTCTGTGTGACTTGGGAAGAATTTGGAAACATTGGTGGCAAAGTAACAGGGTCTGATGCTATGTGAAATGCGTCATTCGATGTCATTCCGTGAAGACAAGCCAGATACATAGAGGAAGTGTGCTTAGCGTGTCCAAGAGGTATCCGTCGTTGTAAGGGCAGTGCAGCCTAAGTTGCCATGTATGTGATATAGAACAACATGGCATTGCATAACTCCAGTGCACAGTACCTGATGCCCTTGCCCGTCATGCACTATTATTCCTATGGCAGTAACAGTCTTTCCTTCCAGACTAGCTGTGCCACCGTGTTATGATGCCATCCCGTACCAACCTGGCGACTGGAATCCCCAGTAGTAAAGTAAAATATTCAAGACTTGCCAGCACAGACGATGGCTACATTGACCTTCAGGTAACACAATTGGAAATAAACCAACCAACAAATAAATCATGTAGCTGTGTATCTGTTATCGGGATTAGCAAAAAGCAAGCTTATTTCTAAGACCCTTCCAGCCCCAGCTTGGAGAAGGGGTCTTGGCAGGGCCATTT
>NW_004955024.1:0-1058 GCF_000317375.1 Microtus ochrogaster
ACTATTTTTAATGAGCATTTGAGAGTGCAGTGGATCGCAGAAAGAATATTGTATACATAATAAATAAATAAATATTTTTAAAAAAAGACTTTGCTTCAAACACACAATTGCCAGTTTGACCTGAAAAAGCTGGAGAGAAGGTGTTTTAAGCATTCAGACAGCATCCTTCCAAAAAGAAAAAGCACTATTTCTAATGAGCATTTGAGAGTGCAGTGGATTGCAGAAACTATTTTCTAAAATCTGTCACAAATGATGTACTTTTATTAGTTTTAATGGCCCTCAGCTACAGGCATGGAATATAAGTGAAAATTAAGATATTTTTCATGAGATGAAAATATATTCAATCATGGTATGTTTCCCTCCCCACCTCTTCCTATTTACTCATTTATTTTATTTTATTTTATTTATTTGCTTATTTATTTGTTTAGTTAGCTTTTTGGCAGATGATTCTGGCTAAAAGGAAATCACAGTGAAAAATGAGAACACAGGGAGTTCTTCCATGAGATCAAAGCATTGTTTGTGTTGGAAGCCTCTTTGTTAACTCTTCATAAACTGGTTAGTTTACCCAGCTCATAGAAGCATGATAGAGGAAGTTGCCAATATGGCAAGTTGCAGTTGTATCTTGGGAAAGGATAAGAAATAAATATTTATATTTATAACCTAAGCTTATAACCATCTGTGCAAGTAACAAAGGAGACAACCATGAAATCTAACTGTAGCTTCTAATCTACAATTTCTATTTTTTTATGGCTTCTGTTTTTCTCTACCTTGCAATTTGCATTTAGAAATTTGTTATTCTGGGATGAAGTAAGTTTATTAGGGACACTAGAATTCCCCCTGCCTCTGCTACTCATTTCTTAATGAGTAATGGCCATTTTAATTCCCTTCATCACTCTTTACTCCTGCTCAAAGCCTTGGACTTTGAAATTGACACATCTGAGAAAAACAAAATAATCAAATACCTTGCTTTTATATAGTTTACAATGAATTTTAAGAAGGCAGCAAGTAAACAAAAAGTTTTTCTTAAAATAAAACTGTACTGGCCAGGCGATGGTGGC
>NW_004955025.1:0-1058 GCF_000317375.1 Microtus ochrogaster
GTGGCTCACAACCATCTGTAATGGGGTCTGGTGCCCTCTTCTGGCCAGCAGGCATACACACAGACAGAATATTGTATACATAATAAATAAATATTTAAAAAAAAAGAAATTTATAGGTAGTATTCCTAGTAAGTAAGAGATTTAAACTTTAATTCTAAGCAGTAGTAAGATATACTCTGTAATTGACTTGATTTTTAATATGAGTACCAGGTCTATACAGTGATTGTTGTTGACAAGAGAATGAAATTAGAGCCCTATCTCCCATTACTTGCAAAAATTAGTTCAAGATGTATCAGACTTAAATGCTAAACACTTAGAAAAAAATTAGGTTGGTCTTGAATTGAATTTGGCTATGGCACTTAAGGTTACTAGATGTGACACCAGAGGTATGAACAAGAACAAGATAGACAAATTGAACTTCAGAATTCAGAGCTGTGCTGTACAGGATGCAATCAAGAACATAGGAGTTAGTATACTAATCTGGCAAGCATAAGACCTGGGTTCTATTCCCAGAGCTAGTAAAGTAAAAATGTAATGGTTGGAAAAACAATCAGCAATAAGAGTGCCTGCTGCTTCCAGAGGATTCACGTTCAGTGCCAAGCACCCTCCCGGAGTGGCTCACAGCCGCTTAGCTTCAGCTCCATGGGAATCTGATCCCTTTCGGCCTTTATATGCACAGACAGAGACGCGAGAGTAAATAAATAGTTCGGTTTTGATGATTTTCTTTTTTTCTAAGAAATTACTGGAGAAATTACTCAGAAGTTAAGAGCGTTTTTTGTTCTTAGAAAAGACCCAGATTTGGTTTTCAGCACCGACAATCATCTGTAACCCCAGTTCCAGGGGATCTGATGCCCATTCTGGCCTCCTCAGGTCTCAGACATCCTGTGGTTGCACATTATATGCTGGTAAAACATCTATACACATAAAATACAAATAAGTCTTCTCTTAAAAATGAGGACAGTGAGCACTCGGGAGGCAGAGGCAGGCGGATCTCTGTGAGTTCGAGACCAGCCTGGTCTACAAAGCTAGTTCCAGGACAGGCTCCAAAGCCACAGAGA
>NW_004955026.1:0-1058 GCF_000317375.1 Microtus ochrogaster
ATTTCCAAAGCAATGAGGAGACATCAAACTGCCAGATGTTTTAATTGTGGTAAATTAGGACATTTGCAAAGGGATTGCAGGCAAACAATTTCTAGGAATAATATCTCTTCTGGGAATTACAAAAATAGGAGAACTTGGCCTTCAGGCATATGTAGGAGATGCAGTAAAGGCTGACATTGGTCCAACGAATGCAGATCAACAACAGACAGACATGGCAAAACGATACCATCAGGAAACTCCTTGAGGGGTCTCTCACAGGCCCCCAAGCCAATAGTGTCCCAGTCATTCCCAGTCACAGTGGAGAACGTGCCTCACCAAGAAAATTAAAAGCTCCAATTTCTGCTGTAAAAAGTAATACTGGTCCAAATGATGAATTATGCGTGGAGGATGGGTCAAAAAACCCAGTAGGACAGAGCAAACTGTATATTTTGGCAGACTTCTATTAGTGATCAAAGACCAAAGCTAAGAGTTTGTATAAATGGCAGTTTTATTGAAGGCTTATTTGGCACAGGTGCGGATGTAAGTATCATTACTCCAGAATCTTGGCATCCAAATTGGCCTCTTCAAGAGGTAGATGGTCAGTTCCTGGGAATTGGAACCCTGTCTCGTGTAAAACAAAGCACAAGATGGGATGAACACATAGGGCCCAAAGGGCAAATAGGAAGACTAGACCATATATAGCCAATATTGCAATAAATTTATGGGGCCGTGACCTGCTACAGCAATGGAATACCCAGATTAACATTCCTGTAGTTCCAGGAACTCATAATTCTTGGAAAGATATGATGAGGTATTATGGAAAAAGGATACCAGCCATTTAGGCTGTAAAAGAACATACAGCAAATACCAAACTTTCAGAGGTACACCAACAGCCCTACCTTTAAAATGGCTAACTGAGAAGCCAATATGGATCAAACAGTGGCCTCTAGCTGAAGATAAATTACAGGCATAGGAACAGCTGGTGCAAGAGCAACTAGATGCTCACCATATTGAAGAATCAACCAGCCCTTGGAATTCTCCTGTGTTTGTTGTAAAAAAGAAATCTGGTAAATGGAGAA
>NW_004955027.1:0-1058 GCF_000317375.1 Microtus ochrogaster
TCCACTTTCAACAATGTACAGGTCAACCAGACAGAAACTTAACAGAGAAATATGAGAACTAACAGATGTCATGACTCAAATGGACCTAACAGATATCTATAGAATATTCCACACAAATTCAAAAGAATATACCTTCTTCTCAGCACCTCATAGAACCTTCTCTAAAATTGACCACATACTTGGTAACAAAGCAAACCTCATCAGATACAAAAAAAAAAAAAAATGGAGTAAACCCCTGTATCTTATTGGATCATCATGGTTTAAAGTTACAATTTAACAACAACACTACTTATGAAAAGCCTACAAACTCATGGAAATTGATCAGTGAATCAATTGAACCACCCCTGTTTTAAGGAAGAAATAAAGAAAGAAATCAAAGAATTCCTAGAATTCAACAAAAATGAAGGTACAACATAACAAAGCCTATGGGACACTATGAAAGCAATGCTAAGAAGAAAATTCATAGTCTAAGTGACTACATAAAGAAAGTGGAGAAAGCTCACAGCAGAGGCTTAACAGCACATCTGAATACTTTTCCTTAGTTATGATTAAAGATAAAGTAGATATAAATATTGTAACTATATTCTTGCTTGATAACTGTTTTGCTATATGTAATTTTACTATGTTAAAGTTAATCTTTCTTTTAATTTAAACAGAAAAAGGGGAAATGATGTGAGATTCCCCTTTGTATTGTGTGAATACCATTGGTTAATAAAGGAAACTGTCTTAGGCCTGCACAGGGCAGAATATAGGTAGGTGGAGGAAAACTAAACTGAATGCTAGGAAGAAGGAGGCAGAGTCAGGAGAAGCCAAGTAACCCCACCAGAGACAGATGACAATACTTTACTCTGCAAGATACAGCCTCATGCAAATTAATAAAGATGAGTTCATTTAAGATATGAGTTAGAGGCCGAGCAGTGGTGGAACACGCCTTTAATCCCAGCACTTGGGAGGCAGAGGTAGGCAGATCTCTGTAAATTTGAGGCCAGCCGGGTCTACAAGAGCTAGTTCCAGAACAGGAACCAAAAAGCTACGGAAAAACCCTGTCTTGAAAATCA
>NW_004955028.1:0-1058 GCF_000317375.1 Microtus ochrogaster
TTTTTTTTTCAGCGAAAGCCAATTTCTCAGTTCCCTTGAGCACATTAGGAAGGCTGTGTGTGAGTGTGCCAATCTGTGATGAAGAGAAAATACTTTCTGCGGGACAGGAAGGACCCTCCCAATGTCACAAGGGAACAGTTCAATTCAAAATCAGAAACGATAGCCTTGCTTAGAAGAAAAGATCACGAATGTTACTGATGACATGTTCAATTTACCTCTTCCTAACTGCCCCCCCTCCATTTCAGAGTGCAGACACATGAGAAAGAAGAGGAAGCCAGAGGTGTAAGTTGTCACGCTGTGTCGATTGCGTTGGAAACTGCAGTCTTATACATTCCTTATGTTTTTATCTTTGTTTTCCTTTTCTCCTCTTCTTTCTCCTTCTCCACTTCTTTTTTGACATTTACTTACTTTTAATTAATTTTGACATTTACATTATTTAGGCCATGTTCCTTTCCACCCACCAACTCCTCTTGGAGCTCACCACTTCCTACCCACCCTACATTATGTTCTCTCTTTCCTCCAACAACAGGAGAAGAAAACACGTAAAGCCCATAATACAAAAATGAAGATCAAAACAAAACAAAAAGACTGTTTTCTGTCAGTTGTCACATTAGCTCACATGAGCGTTCTGACCCTACATTGTTCCCATACATTTACGTGTGACACTGACCCAAGCAAAGAAAAGCTTTGTCCCATCTTCTTTGTAAATGATGGCGCAGGCACTCTGATGTGGCTGACCAGGTCTGCATTTCAACAGTAGAGATGGCCAATGTTCAAATGTCCACTCTGCCAAAACACCACCCATGAGTTAAAGTTCGTCTGTTTTCTTCTCTGATTTGCTGCTTCATGAGTTCTAGAAGACTCACATAGCAGCCCACTGTGACTATCAGGGTAAACCCCTCTCCCCCCATCTACTGGGAAAGGCCAGATTTGAAGCGCTATTAGTTTTTCTCCCTACAGTGCCTGGTGTTTTGCACACGTGGTGTACACGAGTGTGCCCCAGACTGTACACTTTGCAACTATTTCCCAGACGACCAGCCCCTGAGGAAAAGCCCTGC
>NW_004955029.1:0-1058 GCF_000317375.1 Microtus ochrogaster
GATCAAGCCACAAGTATCTTAAGTGCTTGGAATTAGTAGTGTTTCAGGGTTTGCACACAAAGACACACACATACACAGAGACATACACAGACACACAGAGACACAGACACATAGACATACAGACACAGACACACACATACATATACACACACAGACACACACATACACAGAGACACACATGTACACAGTCACACAGAGACACACACATACACAGAGACACAGACACACACATACACAGACACACATACACATACACACAGACACACACACAGACACACACAGCCATACACATACACAGAGACACAAGAGACATAGACACACACACATACATATACACACAGACACACATACACAGACACATAGACACACACAGATACACATATACACAGACACACACAGTCATATACAGACACACACAGACATACACAGACATACACATACACAGAAACACAGACACACACACAGATACACATACACACAGACAATACACAGCCACATACAGACACACACAGATACACACAGACACACACACACAGACAGCCACACACAGCCACAGCCACACACATACACAGCCACACACATACACAGACACACACATACACACACAGACACATACACACAGACACACATATACACAGACAATACACAGCCACATACAGACACACACAGATACACACAGACACACACAGACACATACACAGACACACACATACACAGACACACACATACACAGAAACACACACACAGACACACACAGACACACACACAGATACACATACACACAGACAATACACAGCCACATACAGACACACACAGACACACACAGACATATACACAGACACACACATACACAGAAACACACACACAGACACACACAGACACACACACAGACACACATATACACAGATAATACACAGCCACATACAGACACACACATACACACATACACACATGCAGACACACATACACAGGCACACACAGACACACACACATACATAGACACATACACACACATACACAGGCACACACAGACACATACACACACAGACACACACACA
>NW_004955030.1:0-1058 GCF_000317375.1 Microtus ochrogaster
TGGCATTTTCCCTGCATACATGCCTGTGTGTGGGTGTCAGATCCCCTGGAACTGGAGTTACAGACAGTTGTGAGCTGCCATGTGGGTGCCGGGAATTGAACCTAGGTCCTCTGGAAGAGCAATTAGTGCTCTTGTTTTTTGTTTTTTTTTCCTCTGTAGCTTTGGAGCCTGTCCTGGAACTAGTTCTTATAGACCAGGCTGGCCTCAAACTCACAGAGATCTGCCTGCCTCTGCCTCCTAAGTGCTGGGATTAAAGGCGTGCACCACCACTGCCCAGTGCTACCAGAGTGCATAACTGCTGAGCCATCTCTCCAGCCCCCTGTTATGAATCTTACTGTAATGTCTGATGTGTGACCCATTCTACCCCCAGGCTTAGCACCGCTGTTCCAGCTCAGCTTCCTGAGGAGCACATGGCACACTCATGTGTCTTCTGACCTGTTTTCCTAGCTTCAAGAATTAGCATTGAGACGGGGTTTATCCTCTGTCTGTTCTTTTCTTTTTAAATTAATTAATTTTTTAAAAGCAATCATTTTTCATTTTACATACCAATCCCAGTTCCCACTCCTTCCCCTTCTGCTCCCCCCACCTTCCCCCCCACACCATTCCCCATCCATGCCTTGAAGAGGGTAAGGCTTCCCATGGGAGTCAACAAAGTCTATCTAGCATATCACTTTGAGGCAGGACCAAGGCCCTCCCCACTGTATCTTGGCTGAGCAAGGTATCCCTTCAAAGAGAATGGGCTCCAAAAAGCCAGTACAAGCACTAGGAATAAATCCTGGTCCTGCTGCCAGTGGCCTCAGAGACTGCCCCAGCTATACAACTGTCACCTACATTTAGAGGGCCTAGTTTGGTCCTGTGCTGGTTCTCCCGCTGTCAGTCCGGAGTCAGTGAGCTCCCTTTACTGTTCGTTCGGTGTTGAGTACCTGCAAAATACAGGCACCTATGAGGATAGTTGGTTCTAAGTAGTTTAAAAACTAGGAAGATTGTAATAAGAAAGTGAGGCACTAGAAGATGATAGTTAGGGGTGATTTTTGGATTGAGTTATTTAGGCCCAGAAA
>NW_004955031.1:0-1058 GCF_000317375.1 Microtus ochrogaster
ACTCATCAGATACACAGCTACACACACACACTCACACAGACATTCATGCACATGGACACATGCACATGCCCATATATGCAGACACATATGGTTATATTTAGTGTCACTGTAATCCTATATTCAGGTGTACTATTTTCATCCTCCACACTGAGGCACAGGTTGTAGTACTTTGAAAACAATAAAACAGGATCATCTGGAGTTAGCAATTATGGGAAGTCTTTGCATGGCGGTTTTGTGGGCCAGAGATTGGTTGGTAACGATACGGCAAGGTTATCTCACACACAGTGGTCTGTCTGAGATAAAGGGAAGAAGGTTTTGGGAAAACACGTTCATTACACCAGTCTACAGGCCAGATCGTGTGGAACCACAGGGCCCTCACAGAGAGAGGCAGGTTGGAGAGATGAGCTGGAAGCCAGTTAAGGTTTTAAGTGGGAAAGAGATGTATTTAAACTTGCACTGTCCAAAGCAGCAGCCACCAGTCCCAGTGCCTATGGAAGGCCTCAAATGAGGCGGGCTCAAACTGGGATCCATTACCACATGCACACCAGGTTTAGGAGGCCTCGGAGAAAACAGGGGGCTCTCTTTAATCATATTTACACTGACTCCACATTAAAATTTTAGTGGCTTTGGTTTGTTCAATTAAATAAAACATATTATTAAAATGCCAGCTGTTGCTTTCCCTCATTAAAATATGGCTGCTAGACTTCACTGACTTCCCATGAGGAATGGATGGGGAGTGGGGGGGGGAGTGGGGGAAGTGGGGGTAGTAGGAGGAGGGAGAGAGAGGAACTGGGATTGGCATGTAAAATAAAAGCAATTGTTTAGAAAAACAAAATAAATAAAAAATATGGCTGCTAAAACACTAAAGACAGCAGAGGTGGCTACCATCTGTGGTGGCATTTTATTTCAGGTGGACGGGATTAGCATGTTGCTACCCTTTCTGTCTAGTGCTTTCTCTGAATTTCCCAGCTCCTCTCAATTTCCACCCCTTTGAAAAGCATTCATCTTGCAGGGAAGGTTGTTGAGGACTATTTTCAAACGGGGATATATATTTAAAG
>NW_004955032.1:0-1057 GCF_000317375.1 Microtus ochrogaster
TGTAGACCAGGCTGGTCTCGAACTCACAGAGATCCGCCTGCCTCTGCCTCCCGAGTGCTGGGATTAAAGGCGTGCGCCACCACCGCCCGGCAGCACGGTTCATGTCTAGTGCCTAGGGAGGCCAGAGAGAGCACTGGATCCCCTGAGAGTTAAAAATAACTGTGAGCTTCATCTAGGTGCTCTGATTCCAAAACCAAACTCCAGCCCCTTTCATGCCTTTTAAAATCATTATTTATTCTTTGGTAATTTCATATATGAATGCATTTAGATATTATGTACCTCCCCACTCCACACCCCCCCCCCAGACAGGGTTTCCCTGTGTAATAGTCCTAGTTGTCCTGGAACTAGCTCTTGTAGATCAGACTGGCCTTGAACTCACAGGGATCCACCTGCCTCTGCCTCCCGAGTGCTGGTATTAAAGAAGTGTGCCACCACTGCCCCGCACCCTGTTTTTTTTTTTTTTAAGGTAACCCACCAATATTAATTAAAAGTACTTGTTAGTAAAGTACTAGGGGTTCAGAATGACTAATGAGGGGAAAGAGGATGGAGAGTCCTCTCTGTCCCTGCTTCCTCAATCTACATTATATACATGTATGAAATTATCAATGAATTAAGATAATTTTAAAAATAAAATTAAAAATAGAGGATACAGCTGGGTGGTGGTGGTGGCACACCTTTAATCCCAGCACTTGGAGACAGAGACAGGCGGATCTTTTTGATTTTGAGACCAACCTGGTCCACAGAGTGAGTGCCAGGCTCCAAAGCTACACACACACACACACACACACACACACACAAAAAAACCTGTGTCTTGAAAAACAAACAAGCAAAAATACAGAATGTAATTGAGTTAGTTATGCAATATTTTACACCTTTCCAATTCTTTAACCCTTGAGCAGTCTAGAAATGAAAGTGTCTTTGTGGCATTGCCTGCTTACATACACTTTCTTTGTTGGAAATTTCTCATACTGTGTATTCAAAAAGGACCCAAAATTGTTTTTTTTTTTTAATTTTATTTATTTATTTTTTGGTTTTTTCGAGACAGGGTTTCTCTGTG
>NW_004955033.1:0-1057 GCF_000317375.1 Microtus ochrogaster
GAAGAAAGAAATTGAAGAGGATACCTGAGATGGATCTTTTTTTTTTCCCCAGAGATTTAAAAGATGTATTTCATTTATTAACATGCACACACAAATACATACACATTTATTGTGTAAGACACAGTATTTTGAAATGTCTGAGTCACTCAAAATAATATAGAAGCTTACATATTTTTTTTTACTTACAATTTTAAGAATAGACATTGTCATTTATGACAGGCATCCATACTATGTAACAGGTCATATGATTTTATTTCTCCTTTGCTCTTTATTTTTTCTTGACACCTCAATTAACCCTTTCTGGAGGAAACTCACAGACAGGTCCAGACATTTATCAACCTACGGATTCTAAATCCAAGGACGTTCCCAATGAAAGTTAGGCAACACATACCTTTATTTCTCACCATAATGTTTAACTTCATGATTCTCCATGTTTTCATACATATGTGTGTGTGCGCGCACATGTGTGCGAGTGTGTGCATTAGCACTTGCACACATTATGAAGCACTGCGATGTCAGAAAACAACTTGAGGCAGTCCTCTTCTCTCTTTATGTAGGTCCTGGAGAGCAAACTATAGCTACTGGGCCTACACAACCACCATTTTTATCTGCTGAACCACCACACCAACCCTCCTTTTTTCCATCTAATGAGCCTTCCCAACAAGCATTTTTTTTTTGGTTACTTGCCACATTTACTGTATTTTTTAGGAGAAATGCATGACCACTGGTACTTCTGTTATAGAAAACAAGAAGCAAAGGAATTCTCTAGCAGCATCTCATCCACTACTCATGCCTGACATTGATTCAACCAATCCTCATCCACTACTCATGCCTGACATTGAGCCCACCTGTCCTCATCCACTACTCATGCCTGACATTGAGTCCACCAGTCCTCATCCACTACTCATGCCTGACATTGAGTCCACCAGACCTCATCCACTACTCATGCCTGACATTGAGCCCACCCATCTTCATCCACTACTCATGCCTGACATTGAGTCCACCAACCAGTGTATGTTGAGAGAGTCACTGTGGACTAGATACTGCCAGGAGCTGA
>NW_004955034.1:0-1057 GCF_000317375.1 Microtus ochrogaster
CTCTGTGAGTTCGAGACCAGCCTGGTCTACAGAGCTAGTTCCAGGACAGGCTCCAAAACCACAGAGAAACCCTGTCTCGAAAAAACAAAACAAAAAACAACAACAACAACAAAAAAAACCCCTAGTGCCATTGTCCTTCAAGCCAAGGTTCTAAAGAGAACACTGAGAAATGAAGCCTGCTGCTAAGACCGAAGAGGCAAGCAGAGGACACTGAACCACAAGCAATCCCAGTAAACAAAAGCACCGAGGTAACGGAGAAGAATTGAGGTGTAAATGGGTACAAATCTGGGCCACTATGCAGGAACACCAAGATGCTATCCACAGCTGTCGTTCTGGGTGCTGACCTTGAGGTATGTATTCAGTTCAAGGAAGTGCTAGGGGCAAGCACAGGACACTGCTCTCTTCAAGTTTCTGGAAAGCCTTCTCTGTTCACGTTCCATTAGTTTAGGGCCAGCTAACTTCTGCCCAGTCTACTCTTCCCTGGTCCTGTGGTGAGAGGGAAGAAGGCTGCAGTTCTCTCGCACTGGCTTCTCAACTGAAGGTACGCCTTTGCCAGCATCTCCAGCAGCTGGGCTGCCAGCTCTGTCAAAGCTGCCTCTGTGACTTGACCCCTGTGACATTTAGTGCTTTCCTCTCTTCAGAGTTTCTAAAGTATACTCATGGGGTCCCTATGCCTCCACCCAGGGCTCATGGTGTCGCTCTCCTCAAATGAACTGGTGGACTTGGGGACCAGAAAGGAAGAAAGCTTTGAAGTTGGTTCCTTTATTTTCTAGAAGAATTAAGTAGAAACTGTGTAGCTGTCCGTTTGGATTTGAGGATAGAATGCCTAGAGAAAGGGATGAGAGGGTAGTGGAGGAGCATAGATCTTTCACGACAGGAAAATCTGTATCAAATCCTGAACAACCTGTTCCCTGACCTTTGAAAAACATAAAGCAGGCGTCTGATTTTAAAAGACTTTTATGCAGCTGGGCGATGGTGGCGCACGCCTTTAATCCCAGCACTCGGGAGGCAGAGGCAGGTGGATCTCTGTGAGTTCGAGACCAGCCTGGTCTACAGA
>NW_004955035.1:0-1057 GCF_000317375.1 Microtus ochrogaster
TATGAATAAAAGATCAGAAATTACTTCCAACAATTTAAACACTGATGAATTTGAAAAAGTGAAGTGAAGCTTTTCAAAGTGTTTTTTTAAAAAAATGTTAGAATTGTTTCTTTTGCTCTGTGTGTGTGTGTGTGTGTGTGTGTGTGTGTGTGTGTAGGTCAGAGGACAATCTGGTCTTTATTTTTAAGATGAAGGGGATTCAAGGAATTCATTTCAAAGCCTCAGGCTTTGTAGCATGGTCCTTTTTTGCCAACCTGTCTCAACAGTCTCTTCTCCAAATATTAAACATCAAAAATAATTTTTTAATATGGAGTAATGTTTTTGGCAATACAGTCAGAGATGATTTTGAATGGAATAAATTAAGATAGAGCAAAGAAATATCAAGCAATACTTAAGAGAGGTTATGCCACCAGACAATTGAGAGAATGGTGGTAATATTTCAGTAAAATTATTTCCATTGTTTCATTTAAAATAAAATTTTAAATGTGAATAGAATTTTGGTGATATCTATTTCTATTTAGGTTTGTATTTTTCTTTTCTGTTAGTCCAAAGATATGAAAAAATATCACAAAACTAAACATTTGGGTCTCTATTTCTTTAAATTCATATTTATTCTAAAATAAAATGTTGTCCTTTATTCTACTTTTAAATTTTTACTTTTCCCTGACTATAACTTTATTTCATCTTCATCTTTTTAACTCTGGTTGTATATGATGCAATTATTCCATATTTCGCTTGCGTTTTTCATTGTGATTTTTAATCAAATGTATTTTTTCTTCATTCTCTATTAATAATTCCATTGTCTGTCTTTTTATGCTAAATAATTTTTTTTTCTTTTTCAAGACAGGGTTTCTCTGTGGCTTTGGACCCTGTCCTGGAACTAGCTCTGTAGACCAGGCTGGTCTCGAACTCACAGAGATCCGCCTGCCTCTACCTCTCGAGTGCTGGGATTAAAGGCGTGCGCCACCATCGCCCGGCCGCTAAATAATTTTTACACTTTTTCAACATATAACTTTCATTGTCAAAAATACATTTTTTCTTTATTTATTAAGCTGTT
>NW_004955036.1:0-1057 GCF_000317375.1 Microtus ochrogaster
GTTGGTATTTGTGTATCATTAATTATGATTCTCACTGAAGGCCAAAAATGCAAGAATTATCCTGGGACAAAAATAATGGAAGGTACAGAGACAAATTAGGGTATGATTCAGTATTATAGGTTTTTTTTTCCTTTTTTTGTTATTACTTTTAATTTCCATGTTGTGCTTTATATTTCTTTTCTATGTAAATCATACCTTTCCTCAATGTGAAATCCTTCTACTTAATCCTCCAAACAGCTGATCCACTAGGCCTATGATACCAGCTCTGGACAGTTTCTATTTTTAATTGTTTTTGTAAAGTAATTGGTCAGAGTTTAAAGGATAGCATAAAACTTCAATAGCCAATAACTGAAGTGAAATAAAATATTATAGGGAAGAACCATTATTTTGTTCCTTGCCACCCAGACCAGAAATAATCACACAGAAACTTTATTAATTAAGTCACTGCTTGGCACATTATCTCTAGCTTTTTATTGGCTAACTCTTACATTTTAATTTGACCTATTCTGTTAATCTGAATATCACAACCTGGCAGGGGCAGGTTTAGGCATAGTTTGAGCACATATGTCTCTAGAGTCAGCTCCATGGTTTTCTCTGACTCTACATTTTTCCTCCCATGCTATAGGCCAAACCAGTTCTTTATTCATTAACCAATAAGAGCAACACACAGACAGAAGGGCCTCCAACACCATTTTCCCTTTTCTGTTTAAACAAAAAGGAAGGCTTTAACATAGTAAAATTACATTCAATAGAATAGTTATCAAGCAAGAATTATAGTGGTTAGGAGGTCCTTTTGTTTATGTATTGCTTTCATTGGTTAATCAATAAAGGAACTGCTTGGCCTGATATGGTAGATCTTAGGTAGGCAGAGAAGACAGAACTGAATGTTAGGAAGAAGGGCAAAGTGGCAGGCATCATGGATCTCCTGCCTGAGATGGATGTACTGGTTAGAATCTTCCCAGTAAGCCACGGTCACGTGGCAACACAAAGATTAATAGAAATGGCTTAAATTAAGTTGTAAAAATTAGCCAATAAGAAATTAGAGCAAATGGGCCAA
>NW_004955037.1:0-1057 GCF_000317375.1 Microtus ochrogaster
TGCACCAGGGATAGATCTTGGTCCTACTGCCAAGGAACTCTCAGATAGACCAAGCTACACAACTGTCTCCCACATGCAGAGGGCCTAGTTTGGTCCCATGGAGGCTCCACAGCTGTCAGTCTAGAGTTTGTGAGTTCCCACCAGCTTGGTTCAGCTGTCTCTGTAGACTGCCCCCTCATGATCTTGACCTCCCTTGCACTTATGATCCCTCCTCCCTCTCTTTGACTGGATTCCAGGAGGTAGTCCTGATGCCTGGTTGTGGATCTCTGCATCCGGTTCCATCAGGTTCCATCAGTTACTGGATGAAGGCTCTCTGATGACAGTTGGGGTATTCACCAATCTGATTACTGGGGAAGGCCAGTTCAGGCATCCTCTTCACTATTGCTAGGAGTCTTAGCTGGGCTCATCCTTGTGGATTCTTGTGAATTTCCTAGCACCAGGTTTCTCCCTCGCCCCATAATAGCTCTCTCTCTCTTAAGATATCTCTTTCATTGCTTTCCCACTCCATTCCGCCCCCCCAGACTCGACCGCCCTGCTCCCTCATGTTCTCATCCTCCATCTCCTCCCCTGTACTGCTCTCAGTTTACCCAGAAGATCTCATCCCATTTCCCTTCCCAGGGCAATTCATGCAGCCCTCTTAGGGTCCCCTTTGTCTTACAGGCTGGAAAAACAGCACGGTCAATACAGTGCGCGTCCTGAAAGCCTGAGCACCCTAGTTCCATCCCCAGAAGTCCTATGAAAGCCAGGCACAGGAGTTTATAATTGCTGGTGCTGGGAATGGGTGGGGGTGGGTAGGAGCTGACAGGCAACCTCATCAAAGCTGCAGGCTCCAGGTTCAGTGAGAGACTGTCTCAAAAACTCAGGTGGACAGTGACTGAGGAAGGTACCTGTCATTGACCTCTGACCTCTGCATATACCGCACATGTGCACGCAAACATATACATACATGTACCCACACATCCATGAAATAAGTCTGTCATATGGAGGTCACAGGGTAACTGAGACTTCAACAATGACTTTTATTACAGGAATACTTGTGAAAACAAGAATTAGGAAC
>NW_004955038.1:0-1056 GCF_000317375.1 Microtus ochrogaster
CCGCAACTCTGGTAATTCCTTTGGATTGTTTCCAACCTCATGTCCATTGACTTCCTTATGATCTCTCCGACGTGAAGCAGACCTGTTGGTCTGTCATTACGAATTCCGAAGGATTCGGGCGATTAGCAGATCATTATTTTCCACCCTAAATGTTACACCCAATGGCTCTCCAGCTCTTTTGTGAATACCAAGAATATGGATGGCATCTACTGGCAATAACTGATGATTGAGAGAAGAATTACTCATTTCTGGACTTGAGGGAGGCGAATCATAATATTTTGATGTCACAATATCATGGGCCTCCCAGGAGTGACTGGACATGAGGTTCTTTGAGTATTCCAGCCAGTTCTGCCACATTTTCATCCACACTTATTAGAGAACTGATATCTTCAAGAATTTCATTTACTAATTGCAAGTTATTATCACTGACAGCTTCTTATTTTGAATCTTCAAGCCTGTCATGAGGTCGGGCTGGCGGCTCCCACTGTCCCCACCTGCTGTGGTTAGCCTCTCTCTCAGTTGCTTGGCTCCGCTGCCAGCGCCGCCGCCAAAGGGGCGCTCTCCTCCTGGCCCCGCGCCCAAAATTCATGATTTTAAACTATATATTAGGTATGCTATTTTTTTTTGGGGGGGGGTGGGGAGTTTAAATAGCATGTTTATTTGGGTTCGTTACTTTAGGAATTACAGCTCCATGCTGTCAGGAACCTGCCCCTTCTGCTGTCTCCAGCCCAGGTATGGAGCAGGGTGCTTCCATCCACAACCCGTGGGGCCTGTGCCCATACCACAGGCCCGCTCTGCCACAGAGGTGCCCCTCCCACCTGTGCTGGGCTCTCAGTGGCTCCACACTCTTCAGACAGGTGCAAACCTGTCCCTGCAGCCCAGAGTATTCAACTCTTGAGATGGGGCCGTGTTCCCAACTCTGTTGTCACTAGTATCTTCCATTGCTGGGGGTTCAGGGAAAGGAATGGGTTTGGGAATATGGGCATGAGACAGAGCCATGCTGGACCAGGTCAGCTTTTTCTCAAGAGAGCCTCTCAATGGCTGCAAGTAGCTCAG
>NW_004955039.1:0-1056 GCF_000317375.1 Microtus ochrogaster
GCTAATCCAACCTCCTTCCCCACATCCAGGCAAAGTGGAGAGATCAGGAAACAAGGGTAGCAGAAAGATCGTAAATGCCTGGCTCTGAATAACTGCAACTGTTAATCATTCAGATCTTTAAGTTTTTACTTGGGATCTCTTCTCAATCTCTCTAGACAATATCTGGGAACAGACCGTATCTGGTGTTGAAGGATTTCAGTTAATGTCTGCAAGTCCAGTTTGTTCCTGGAGTTCTGATAACCAATTCGTTCAAAGTATGCTTCAATGTCCTGTGTGTGTCCAGATCAACTCCGTAGCGCAGCCCAGAGGGCGATGCTGAGGTCAGTGAATTCCCGGCAGGAATTCCCTGCCTGAGTAGCAGGGAGCAGCAATGCCAGGGAAGAGGATGTTCTCTACCAGGCTGTCTTTTGTTCAAAGTAAGTTCTTCTACAGTTCCTTAGGGTTTGGAGCCTCTCCTCCCCCTCTTGTATCTCTCCACCTTTTCCTCCTCTTCCTCCTCCTCACCTCCCCCTCTTCCCCCTCTATGTTCTCCTCCTCCTCCTGCTCCTAACTCTGGCTGAAGATTTTCAGATAATACTCACACTCTGTTCCTATAGAGTATTTTCCTAGACGTAGGGTTGACAGTTGAAACTGAACGTGTTTGAACTGAATGCATTTTATAAGGAATTGTCCTTGTTTGAGCAGTTGCATGGGTGTTATTTAATTCAGTGTTGTGTGGGAAAGCCTGCTTTCCGTACAGTGGGCAATGGGATGCATTGTATTCTGAGTTTTCAACCATCTGATGGACAAGAAATAGCATCACAGTGATGTAGCGTCTTCTTATGTTTGAGGAGCATATACACATGCCTATGGAAGAATGTATATACACATACATAATAGACATAGAAAGCCTGTAGTTATGCATATTTAAATGTATATGTATAGAGTCTATCCTTCCTTTAATATTTTTTTAAAAGATTTATTTAGCTGGGCGGTGGTGGCGCACGCCTTTAATCCCAGCACTTGGGAGGCAGAGGCAGGCGGATCTTTGTGAGTTCGAGACCAGCCTGGTCTACA
>NW_004955040.1:0-1056 GCF_000317375.1 Microtus ochrogaster
TTAAATCTTTGCAACCCTCCTAACATCACATAGATTTAATGATAGCAATAATATAAAATGACACACTGAAAGCTCTCTATAAATATTAACCAAAGGAACTATTATTACCCTGAATGCAATGGGAACATCATAACCCCCTTCCAGCTATATGCATAGCTGTTTCTGTTTCATTCTGTGCACTTAGTAGCATATCAGACTGAAGTATGTCAATTAAAAAGCATTTTTATTTTAGAAAGACGCCAGGCATAGCATGAAAGTTCAGCTGAAATTTCTCCACCTAGTGGGAATGAATGCATTTGGAACTTCACCTTAGAGATGTGGTGAGCGGAAGTCCTTTCCATGACATGACTGAAGATGCTCTGACATTTGGAATGAGAATGAAATATTTTTCACTAAAAATTAAACTGTCATTGGACTCTGTACCTGTGGGACATATGTAATTCAGTCCTTGCAATTCAACTGTAATTGTTAGTCCTTCTAAAATATAAATGAAATCTTTTGCATTTTATCTTGCCAGTGGAATGAATTGCTTCTTTTCTTGCTGGGAATAACTGAATATTAACATTACATGTGTACTTGCTTTCAGTTCTGGTTCATGTATATGTGTGGATAGTATATGAATGAATACTATGGCATTCTGACATTACCTAAGTTATATCCATGTTATCTACAGATTTTATAATTCTTTCCCATTTACTGATTTTATTTTTTTTAAAAAAATGTTTTCTGATAGAACATCCCCATTGTCTCAGTGTGTGGGTGCACTCCTCGCTGTCTTGAGTTCCATGCTCATGCTCTCTCTCCTTCTGCTCCTGATTTGGACCTTGAGATTTCTGTCCGGTGCTCCAATGTGGGTCTCTGTATCTGTCTCCTTTCATCGCCTGATGAAGGTTAATATTCAGGAGGATGCTGGCCTGGGTCTGAAAAAGCCTGGGATAAAACCAGACTCGCTGAACATAGCGGACAATGAGGACTACTGAGAACTCAAGAACAATGGCAATGGGTTTTTGATCCTACTGAATGTACTGGCTTTGTGGGAGCCTAGGCAGTTTGGAT
>NW_004955041.1:0-1055 GCF_000317375.1 Microtus ochrogaster
AACTCACAGAGATCCGCCTGCCTCTGCCTCCCGAGTGCTGGGATTAAAGGCGTGCGCCACCACTGCCCGGCTCCGAGACCTTTTCTTAAATGCTAGTTCTCCAGCAAATGACTTCTATTGTTCCCGTTTTACAGATGCAGAAGCTGGGGCACAGAGGGTTAGGCGACTTCACATTTCACAGCTGGGAAAAGGTTGAGCCTCAGATGGCTCCTTCTGGGCTTACTTCTCAAGTAATTTATCGTCCAGGGCTTACCTTCTTGTATCTCTCTTGAGCCTAACCTGAGAGGCCCTCCACAGAACCGGTTCTTCCTTGCATTCAGTTCTGTGGGGCCACAGGCAGAGGCAGGGGGTGCAGAACTCCAGGATCATTTTTGACTACACAGTGCATTGAAGCCAGCCTTGGCCACTTGCAGCTTTGTCATGCAACCAAATGAAATCAAGGAAGGGAGTCAGGTGTGGTTTATGTCTGTAATTCTAGCCCTTGGGGAGTCTAAGGCAGAAGGCTCATCTTAGGGTTGAGGCTAGCCTGGGCTATCGTGAGTTTCTGGACAGCCTAGGCTACCTATCTCAAAAAATACAAACAGAAAAACGCAGGGCAGTGGTGGCACATGCCTTTAATCCCAGCACTCGGGAGGCAGAGACAGGTAGAACTTTGTGAGTTCAAGGCCAGCCTAGTCTACAGAGCGAGTTCCAGGACAGGTTCCAAAGCTACACAGAGAAAGAAATAAACAAATAAAGGAAGGAAGAAAGCAAAGAGAATAAAACAAGACTCAAATCCTGGGTGTGAACGTTAAACCCTGCAGCTCCACTGGCATCTGGGGATGCAGTGCCTTGACATGAGCGACAATGGGCGGCTCTGCTCGCAACCCACATGGTTGGTGTAACTCACTGCCAGTTCATATTCCTGGTGTCTCCAACACCCCAGAGTCTCAGTTGCAGTTTGGGCTTCACCCCCACAGCTTCACCTATAGCCTTCTTGAGGACTTCAGTTGTCTTAAGCTGTTTTCTTCTTCTTCTTTTTTTTTTTTTTTTTGGTTTTACAAGACAGGGTTTCT
>NW_004955042.1:0-1055 GCF_000317375.1 Microtus ochrogaster
GCATTAAATAAATGTAATAAAGAAATGGTATCTTCATTGACAAGAGGTTGAAGATAAAATATGAGGCTGGGAAGGAGGGTGGATGCTATGAAATCTTCCTGCCAATATGACATGGATATTGAACACACACATGGATATATGGTATAAACAATGTATGTATAAATGGGCAATTGTGAAAACAAGGAAGAAAAGAAAAAGTCATACTTGCTACTCCCTGAATTGATCATCAGGAGTAGATACAAATAAAAATATCTCTGTGTACCTTGCAAACATGTCCAGATATTGTGGAAGACTCCTGAAAATGTTTCCAAAACCCCATTCTAAGTTATTTGGGCACAATTTTCCATGTCTTTTTGGTGTGGGAAAATGGTCTGTATTCTGTCAACTATATTTTAAAGTAACGCTGATTGGCCAGTAGCCAGGCAGGAAGTATAGGCGGGTCAGCCAGACAGGAAGTAGAGGTGGGTCAATAAGAACATCAGAATTCTGGGAAGAAGGAAGTCCTAGGTTGCAATAGTGACCCAGCCACAGAAGAAGTAAGATGTAACTGCCTTGCTGAATAAAGTACCGAGCCAAGTGGCTAGCATAGACAAGAATAATGGGCTAATATAAGTTATAAGAGTTAATAAAAAGCCTGAGCTAATGGGTCAATCAGGTTATAACTAATATAGACCTCTGTTTGATTTCTTTGGGACTTAATGATGCGGGAACTGGGCAGGACAGAGACCTCAGACAACAGAATGGCGTGCCAATGTGGGGCTGACCAAATCCACTTAAAAGCCTGAGAGAGCTTGGAAAGTTATTCCAGACAGAAAAAAAAAATAGAGTTAAGCACGGCTTCTACTTTTTTAAACTGATATTTATTGAGCACTACATTTTTCTCTGCTTCCTCCCTGAGTCTCCCCTCCCCCCTTCAATTCTCCCCCAAGGTCCCCATGCTTCCAATTTACTCAGGTGATTTGTCTTTTCTACTTTCTACTTCCCGTGTAGATTAGATCTATCTAAGTCTCTCTTAGTGTCCACATTTTTGTCTAAGTTCTCTGGGATTGTGGTTT
>NW_004955043.1:0-1055 GCF_000317375.1 Microtus ochrogaster
TTGTGATGTCACTCGTGTCCTAGAAACGCCAACTGCCTACAAGACACAGTCTCTCGGTGCTTATAAGACTTGGTTCTAGACGTGTTGTCTAGAGAATGGAGCTCGTGGAGAGGCCAGAGGGAGGAAGAAGACAGCTGGCCCCAGATCTCACAGGAAAACATGGCATGGAGAAATAATTAGTGGTCCTGGGGAAAACAGACAAAGTGAGTTCACCACTAGCAGGGACTAGAGAGATTTCTGCATGTGATGGCTTGGAGACTTCCAGGGCTAGGGCTCAGGAACTGGGAGGTTTCTGGGATGCGATAGGCCTATCTTGTTTCTTCGGGTTCCTAAAGAGCCAACCCACATCAAAGATTCATGATAGTTGATATGACAAAGTCGGGAATTGACAAGGAATGTGGAAGGAGTCTTTGGGATTTCAATACCAGCGCTGTACATCATCCCCCCCCCCAATTCCTTACCATTTTGTAGCAATAATAATAGAGAAAGGGGAGTAGCGCTCTGCCAAAGCCCCTATTTTACCATGCCTTATATCCCAGCTATTAGCAGAGTTGACGCATCAAGTGCGGCACTCAGTCCTCCTGTGAGCCCCTAAGGTTTCTGGCTTCCCAGTTATGAATGACACCCTGGTTTCCAGTTCAGCCTGAGAGCTCTTTAAGAGCCAATGGATGAGAGAGGGAGTGGGAAAAGACTGCAATTTTTTTTCTTTTTTCTTTTTCTTTTTCCTTTTCTTTCTTTCTTTTGCTGTTTTGTTTTTCAAAAAAGGGTTTCTTTGGGCTGGAGTGATGGCTCAGAGGTTAGGAATACTAGCTGCTCTTCCAGAGGTCCTGAGTTCAATTCCTAGCAACCACATGGTGCCTCACAACCATCTTTAATGAGATCTGGCACTGTATCCTGGAAAATGTATATATAATAAATAATTTCATAATTGAAAAAAAGAAAAAGAAAGAAAGAAAGAGATAGAGAGAGAGAGATAGAGAGAGAGAGAAAGAAAGAATGAAAGAAAGGGTTTCTTTGTATATCTTGGGCTGTCCTAAAACTCACTCTGTAAATCA
>NW_004955044.1:0-1055 GCF_000317375.1 Microtus ochrogaster
CACCACCGCCCGGCCAAGTGAGTGTAATTTTTTTTAAATGGTAAAATAAAACAAATAGGCATAAAGCTCCTGACTTCCTGTAATGCACGTGTGCTCCTGCCTTCCTGTAAGTTTCTTCTAAAAGCTAACAGATTGGAACACCTTTTTCCCTGGACAGCCATCTTAAACATGGATAAAATGGGACATTGGTATTTGCTTCAGAAAAGTGTGACAAGACCAGAAACCTGTTGGGTGCTTCTTTCTTTTTGGTGTGTATGTGCTGGTGCACGTGGCCATGTGGGCTCATGTGGAGGCTAGAGGTTGATGTAGGTTATCTCCTCAGTTGCTTTTTCAGTTCACTGTTTGAGAACAGATCTCTTTCATAAACCCGGAGCTCACAGTTTCAGCCAAGTACATGCTTGGGATCAGTCTCTTGTGCCCTTGGCCTAGTCTTCCTCCCACCCCCCATTTCTGGGATCACAGATACATGCTGCTAAGCCTGACTTCTTAAAGATTTATACACCCACCCACCCGCCACCATTTGTTCATGTGTTTGTGTGTTCACATGTTGTACTCCATGACTTGTATGTGGAGATTATAGTTCATTTTGTGGAAATCTGTTCTTTCTACCATGTGAGTCACAGGAATTGCACTCAGCTTGTAAGGCTTGGTGGTAAGCTCATAAAAACTATTTTACTTTATGTGTATCAGTGTTTTACCCAGATGTTTGTTTCTTTTTATGTTCATACTTGCTGGATAGCCTGGAACTGGAATTACTGATGGTTGTGAGCCACCATGTGAGTGCTGGGAATTGAACCCAGGTCCTCTGCAAGAGCAGCAGTGATCTTAACTACAAAGCCATCTCTCCAGCTCCCAAATCTAATTTTTTACATAAAGGTTGGGGATCCTCATACTTACACAGCGAACACTTTACCCACTGAGCCTTCTCCTCAGACCTAAAGTTCTTATAAAAATTTATAGCCGAGTGGTAATTGTACACACCTTTAATTCCAGCACTCGGGAGGCAGAGACAGGTGGGTCTGTGAATTTGAGGCCAACCTGGTCTACAGAGCTAG
>NW_004955045.1:0-1055 GCF_000317375.1 Microtus ochrogaster
TGTGGCTATTGTGAAGGGTGATGCTTCTCTGATTTCTTTCTCAGCCCATATATCATCTATGTAAAGGATGGATGCTGATTTTTTGAATTAATCTTGTACCCTGCTACATTACTGAAATTTTTTTTTGAGTTGTAGAAGTTCCTTGGTAGAATTTTCAGTCATTTATGTAAACTATCAAATCATCAACAAATAGGGGCTACATGGCTTCTCTCTCACTCTTCCTTCTTTCTCCCAGCATTCAATTTAGTTCCCTCCCCAGCTCTACTCTGTTCTATTAGGCCAAGCTATTTTTTAATTCATTAATCAATAAAAGCAACATATAGACAGAGGACCAACCATGCCAATTTTCATTGAATTTTAGGAAGTCTTTAATTTCTTCCTTTATTTCTTCTTTTACCCATTCATGCTGCAGGTAAGCATTGTTTAATTTGCATATGTTTGTGGGCTTTCTGGAACTAGTGTTGCTGTTGAATTTTAATTTTAGGCTATGGTAATCCAACAAGATACATAGGGTAATTCCAAATTTTTTTGTTATCTGTTGAGGTTTGTTTTGTTTGCTAGTATGTGGTCAATTTTTAAGAAGATTCCATGAGGTGCTGAGAAGAATGTATATTCTTCTGTGTTTGGATGGAATCATCTATAGATTTCTGTTAAGAACATTTTAGTCATAACATCTGTTAGTTCCCTTATTTCTCTGCTAATTTTTTGTCCGACAGACCTGTCCAATGGTCCACTTGAGTCATAATATCTGTTAGTTCCCTTATTTATCTCTTAACTTTTTGTCTGACAGACCTGTCCAGTGGTGAGAGTAGAGTGTTGAAGTCTCGCATTACCAGTGTGTGGGATTTAATGTGTGATTTAAGCTTTAGAAGAGAGGGTACCTTTGTTTTTGAGGCATAGATATTCAGTATTGAGATTTTCTTTTGATGGAATTTTCCTGTGACAAATATGAAATGTCCTTCTTTGTCTCTTTTGATTGAATTTAGTTTAAAGTCTATTTTGTAAGATATTAGATACCAGCTTTTTTCTTAGGTCCATATGATTGGAAAATTTTT
>NW_004955046.1:0-1055 GCF_000317375.1 Microtus ochrogaster
ACCTCCAGGAAGCCTAGTTCCATAGGACACGTAGCTCCTATCCAGTATAATGACCTATGTCATGCCACACAGACGACACTGGAGTTGGTGTGGCAGGGGAGCAGAAAAAAAAATGTATAGCTCAATAAAATCAATAAAAAAAAAAAGAAGAGTGAGAAACCTTGAGTGCTCATTAATATCTCTCACAGAGACTTCATTGACTGGAGTCCTTATGGCTCCCATCAAGGGAAATACTCTCAAAGTTAAGATGGAAGCAGTATAGTTTGAATGGAACTGTAGAGATTGGTTCTTCCATTAAGGAACCTACTGAACGCATGGCATTGGAATGTCAAGACCTCTCTCCTGCAGGAAGTTAAGGCCTACTAGAACAACAGGAGCCAACCTGCCTGGTGCTGTCAGAATTATTGATTGTACCTAGCCAATGAGGAGTGACGATGTGATGCTGCCTAAGAGCCCAGCAACAGATGCTGTCAGAGATTCTGATTATGTGTACCAATGAGAGGCAACCACGTGATGTCAACACATGGGAACCCCTTGGTGCTAGGAGGGTATATTTTTTATGTTAAATAAATGAGTCTGCTGTATGCCCTCTACCTGAAAATAAATAAATAAATAAACTGACTTATTTATCATATATTGTCCAGTGGTTTTTTTGTTTTGTTTTGTTTTTTTTTCGAGACAGGGTTTCTCTGTGGTTTTGGAGCCAGTCCTGGAACTAGCTCTTGTAGACCAGGCTGTCCAGTTTGTTTTTGACTTGTAGCTGGAAATTTCTTTTTGTGCACTCTAAAACAAGTAATTAAAGTATATATATGCTATTGGGAAAATAAATCGAAAGCGTGTAATTTTAAAACCACTTCTAAATATGAATGAGTAACATTAATATCTTTTTACATTGCAATAATTTTTATTTTAACCAACAGTATGATATTTTTGTTTACTACTGTATTTTTAGTGTATCAATAATAATGACATTCTAAGTGCAGTGGCTTTTAAAGGAGATTTTCTTTACTAACTGAACAAAAATGTGTGAGCTCCCTCTACTGGATCTGTAGTAC
>NW_004955047.1:0-1055 GCF_000317375.1 Microtus ochrogaster
GGAGGCAGAGGCAGGCGGATCTCTGTGAGTTCGAGGCCAGCCTGGTCTACAAGAGCTAGTTCCAGGACAGGAACCAAAAGCCACGGAGAAACCCTCCGTGTTTCTCCTCCTCCTGTCTCGAAAAATCCAAAACAAAACAAAACAAAAAAAAACAAAAACAAAAAAAACCATAACTTTTTCTTTCTTGTTTATTTTAAAAATCTCAGATCAATATCATAATACAAAACATAACCCAACTTCTAAAAATCTTACAATTTTTCAGCATTTTAAAATTTCAAGGTCAGGAGGTGCGATGGCATTCAGAAAGCAGAGGATGGAGAATCTCTGTGAGTTCCAGGCCAGCCAGGGATACACAGTGAGACCATCTTAGAAAAATAGTGATGTCTCTTAAATGTCCATGGTCTCTTAATTGTGGGTGCCTATAAATCAAAAACAAGTTAAATCATTCTTATTCCAAGTAGAATGAACCAGGGCACAATTACAATCAGATCAAAGCAAAACTAAAGTCCAGTAGTACGAATAGATTGATATCCAATCTCCAGGACTCACTCGTGATCTTCTGAGCTCCAAAGGGGTTGGACAGTTCCACTTCCCCAGCTCTGCTATTCATGGCCCACAGTTTGTCTCCTGGTTCCACGCCACCTCCGCTGTTACCCTTGGTGGACCTACCACAGTTGTGGCAATCCAATATTGGGATCTCCATTGCAACTGATGTTGCATCTATGGCCTCCTGACCTCTCTCTAGGGACTCCAAATCTACCACATAGTCCCAAGCCTCAGATTCTATTACCCTTTCAATCCTGGGGTTCCACTGTAGCCGAGGCTATACCTTTGCCAATGTCCTCTCCTAGACCTCTTGCAGTGGCAAGCCCCAACTGCTGTCAAGAAAATGCACCCTTCCTGCTTTCAAAGCCAGCATCACATGGGAGACTCTTTTTTTTTTTTGGTTTTTCGAGACCCGGTTTCTCTGTGGTTTTGGAGCCTGTCCTGGAACTAGCTCTGTAGACCAGGCTGGTCTCGAACTCACAGAGATCCGCCTGCCTCTGCCTCCCGAG
>NW_004955048.1:0-1054 GCF_000317375.1 Microtus ochrogaster
CTCGCAAATTAGAAACATAAACACAATAATAAGGGTATATACTATTATAGGAGATGACTCACGGACTGTTCATCATTTGTAGATCGTTAATTTGTGCTAAATCTACTTACCTTCTAAATTAAACTGAAGCTTAAGCATCACTTTGTAAGCTCACAGCTGAGAGGAGGAGACAGTAGGAGGGGGGAAGAAGTGAGAAGATGAGAGGGTATGGGAGAGGAGCAGAGGAGAGGAGAGGAGACGAAAAGGAGGCAGAAATAGGGAGACAGAAAGATTAAATTTTGAGACAGGCACAGCAGACATTAGAGTTAGAGAAATTGAAACAATCATTATTCAATTTCAACTTCCTTTTGAAATCTTTCAATTTAAAAAATAACACATTGGTTGTAGATTCTCCTCCAGTAATCATGATTTCATTAGCACTGATCAGACTACTAGGCTTCCATTACCAAGTACAATATTCCCCTTGTTAAGTGGGTCTTCACCCTAACAAGAGAGAGAGGAGCAATAATATGAGCAAAGGGGTCAAGACCATGATATTGACAACTACAGTAACAGTTGACCTGAGCTAGTGAGATCCCACAAATTCTGGACTGATAACAGGAGAAGCTACACAGGGCCAAATAAGTCTACTGTATGAGCGGGAGAGTTGTGAGGTTGGGGCAGTTCCTGGGGCCACTGGCAGTGGTACCAGGATTTATCCCTAGTGCTTGAACTAGCATCTAGGAGCACATTTTTTTTTTTTTGTATTGATACCTTGCCCATCCTAGATATAAGGGCGGAGGGTCTTGGTCCTGCCTAGAAATGAAGTGTCAGACTTTATTGGCCCCCTTACCCTTTCTGAGCAGTGGATAGAGAATGGGATGGAAGAAAGGGTGGAATGGGAGGAGGGGAGGGAGTGGGAATAGGGATAGCAAAGTAAAATGAGAAAAAAATGTATTAAAAATCTTAATAAAAAGAAAAATAATCTCAAAAAAAGAAATATTCTCTCTCTAATAAATGGAAACAATCAAAGAATATCACAACCAATCAATTTGCAGAGCTATTGGGGCAAGTA
>NW_004955049.1:0-1054 GCF_000317375.1 Microtus ochrogaster
AACACTGGTCTCACCACTTATAATACTTTGACATATCTGATACAATGGCTTCTCTTTAAGAGAAACCCAAGTGTGTTTCTCACAAAAGCATATCATGAAACTCATACACTTTCCAAAGAACGTGATTATCTTTCAAAGTAAACCTTTGAAAAGTCTACAGTGAAAAGGAACACCGGTCTCCCTTCTAAGAATATGTTGACGTTTCCCAAACAACAGCTGTTCTCTTCAGAGAAATGCAAGTGCGTTTCTCACAAAAGCATTTCATGAAGTTCATACACTTTCAAAAGAAAGTGATTATCTTACAATATAAAGCTTCTACAGTGAAACAGAACACTGGTCTCACTTCTAAGAATGCTTTGACTTTTCACAAAAAATTGCTCTTTTCTTCAGAGAAACGCATGTGCTTTTCTCACTAAAGCATTACATGAAATTCATAAACTTTCAAAATAACATGATTATCTTTCAAAATAAAGTTCTATCGTGAAAAGGAACACTGTTTGCACTTCTAACAATATTTTGGCATATCTCAAACAGCTCTTATTTTCAGAGAAACCCATATGCGTTTCCCATGAAAGCATTTCATGAAATTCATACACTACCAAAAATGTGATTATCTTTCAAAGTAAATCATCTAGAGTGAAAAGGAGCACTGGTCTCACTTCTAAGAATACCTTGACGTTTCCCAAACAACAGCTCTTCTCTTCAGAGAAATGCATGTGCGTTTCTCACAAAATCAATTCATGAAATTCATACACTTTCAAAAGAACATGATTATTTTTCAAAGTAAAGATTCTACAGTGAAACGGAACACTGTTCTCACTTCTAAGAATACTTTGACTTTTCCCAAACAAGTGCTCTTCTCATCAGAGAAATGCATGTGTGTTTCTCACTAAAGCATTTCATGAAATTCATACACTTTCAAAATAACATGATTATCTTGCAAAATAAATTTCTATAGTGAAAAGGAACACTGTTTGCACTTCTAACAATACTTTGCCATATAGCTGACAACAGCTTCTCTTTTCAAAGAAACACATGCGAGTTTCTCACAAAA
>NW_004955050.1:0-1054 GCF_000317375.1 Microtus ochrogaster
CCCATCCCTAGAGAGAAAGATAAGGCAGGGGGAGACAGCTCTCAGAAACGGTCTCATTCTAAGATTCCTAGAGACAGGATCGCCATTTAGGTCTGAGGTCGAGGTAAGAGCCAGTGGCTGACTGTTTTGTTTTTCAGACCTGCAGGCTGAACCCCAATTTCTGACCCTGAGCTTTTACTAATCATGCTTCAGGTCCTTTCTATTTCCCCTTGTCTGAGCTCTGAGCCCAGAGAAGCTAGACCCTGTAATCCATTCGATCATGTCTCACTGATCCTATGCTCATGCAGCTCCCACGGAGATAAAGAGCTCCAGATACCTGGGAAAGGACTAAGGAAACAAATCCCTGGTGTTCCTTACTTCTATGTCTCCAGTACCTTACTCTGTATATAGACCTTCTACCATCTGAAGGCTTCCAAGAAGCCATCTGGTAGATTAAAAGAACCTGACTTTCTAGTATTCCTATCCAAGTTACTCCTTGTATTTTTATTAACAAGAAGGCCATGTGGTATGTTTCACATGCCACACTGACGTGCTAACTGGAAGTGTTGTTTATAAATTTTGATCCATTTGCATTTTACTTCATCAAGCAGAAGCTGGCTTCTCTCACAGCAGTCACTAATTTTCTATTTGAAAGTTTGGAATGTTTTCCATAATGAGCCGAATCAAAAATCTCTTTGAAGAATATGTATTTAGACATTTTTAGAATTCAGATTGTTTACTCTTAAAACACCAATTAAGTTTCCTTTGTTCTTGGTTTCATATTTCTGGAAAATAGTTTGACCATGCTTGAATGCTAATTTTTCCTTACTTTCAAGAATTACAGGCAATTTCATATTTTGTTCAGTGAAAGGGTGACCCTTCTTCAACACAATCAGAATCTGACAATGATTCAAAAGCAACATTCTGTCCTTAGTACTGTCAGATTGGAACCATCAATATGAAAAACCTAAAAAGGTTGAGGTAATGTCCCTAAAAACCATTTATCCATCAGTGTGACTATTTATTCCACAATACTATTTTGCTTAAGGTTTTGTAGGGTTTCTATTTGGGGGGG
>NW_004955051.1:0-1054 GCF_000317375.1 Microtus ochrogaster
GGCGAGAACGGAGCCCGGCCAGCCGCTGACTTCGACCCCGCCGGGCGCGCGGTGCTCGCCAGCCCGAGCGGCCGCGGCCTCCCGGACACCCGGCCCCCGTGGCCTCGGCCCTACCGGCCCGTACCTAGGGAGGTCGTGGACGAGACGTGGTTCACCCCGACGCTCTGGTCGCTAGTCTGCCGCCGGCGCCTCAGCCCCTGGTGCTGCTGCTGCCTTCGCGCTGCCTCGTCCCCCTCCGCCATCTTGTACCGATTTAAAATTAACTCCCCACTGACGTCAAACGCCGCCGCCGCTTTATCAACCTCCCGGGAGCCGGCGGGGCGGCCTGCGGGTCCTAGCGCCGCCCTCGGCCTGCACCGCCCTGCGCGCCCCCGCCACGCCCATCCTCGCCCTCGCCCCGCCTCCGCCCGGCCAGCCTCCTCCCCGCTCCGCTGCTCTCAAGCTTTAGGAAGAAGTGGGGGACCCGCTGTGGCCAGCGCCACTGTCTCCCGCCCCCACCTTCTCGGGCTCGGTACCACACCCCCTTGCCGCAGGGCGGAGAAGGCATCTTCGGAGAACCAAGTCCCTCCTTTCCCAGTTCTCTTCACAGCTCTGATGTGGACTCGTGCCCTGCACGTGAGGTTGCGTTCGCATGCTTTCCCTTCCCTCCTTCTTATCCCCAACCCTCTCCCGTGCCAACTGTCGCTAGTGCCTGGAGTCTCTTGATATTTTCTTTGCCCTGCACAGAGAACGTTCCTCTTCCCACCCATATTCTACAATTCGTTTGCATTAGCTCCTCATATGCTTCTGAAAGACTACTTTGCCCTCTCAACTATACATGTCTGGTGGGGGGGGGGGGGGAAGCGCTCTGATGATGAGAGAATGGATTCCAACAGGTCCTTTCCTAACTGAAATAAACCTTCTTGTGGAATCCAGTGACATCATGTAGGAAGTTCGATTAACTTTATTATTTTTTTTATTTTATTTTCGAGACAGGGTTTCTCTGTGGCTTTGGAGCCTGTCCTGGAACTAGCTCTGTAGACCAGGCTGGTCTCGAACTCACAGAGATCCGCCT
>NW_004955052.1:0-1054 GCF_000317375.1 Microtus ochrogaster
AACTCACAGAGATTCGCCTGCCTCTGCCTCCCAAGTGCTGGGATTAAAGGCGTGCGCCACCACCGCCCGGCATCTTCCTATAATTTTCACTGTATTAGGGGATTGAAAAGCCAAATTGTAGTGGAAAAATGTTCAAACTAAGAATTTAGCCTGGACAATGGTGACACGTGTCTTTAATCCTAGCACTCGGGTGGCAGAGACAGGTGAATTTCCATGAGTTCAAGGCCAGCCGGGTCTACATAGCAAGGACAGGCTTCAAAGCTACATAGAAGGTACATAGAGAAACCTGTCTGGGGGGGAGGAAAGGGGATAATTTAGAATTTTGTTTTGAGATTTCAGGATTAAAGCTAAGCTCACTTTTTCTTTATTCCTTCCATTTATTTATTTGGTTGGTTGGTTTTTAGAGACAGGGCTTTTCTGTGTAACCCTGGCTGTCCTGAAACTACCGTTGTAGACTAGGCTGGCCTAGGACTCAGAGATCCTCCTGCCTCTACCTCCCAAGTGTTGGGTCTAAAGGCGTGTGCCACCACTGTCCAGCCTAAGCTACTTTTCATAATTAGAATTTGACGTCCTTGACCCTCATACTCACATTAACCCTAAGACCCATTAAGTGTGCGGATTGCACTTCAGAGTGGGGAAGACTGTGAGAACAAGTTGGAAGTACAGGTCTGCAATTCTTCTGTTTATCATTTAGTGTAAACAGCTGCCATAAGAAATCCTTACTCACCGGTTGTGGTGGCGCACGCCGGTAGGATTTGCTGAAGGAGGCAGAGGCAGGAGGATCACGAGTTCGAGGCCAGCCTGGGCTATACATTTTTAAAAAAAAGAAAAAAGAAATCCTTACTCGTTTTGCTCAGTACTGTCTAAAAACCTATTTTGACTTGTTCCAAATAGTGAATTTGTGAAAACCCCAACAAAATATATAGACTATTTGAGATTGTTTTGCTTAGGTATTTTGGTTTTTTTTTTTTGTTTGTTTGTTTTTGTTTTTCGAGACAGGGTTTCTCTGTGGTTTTGGAGCCTGTCCTGGAACTAGCTCTTGTAGACCAGGCTG
>NW_004955053.1:0-1054 GCF_000317375.1 Microtus ochrogaster
TCCTGGAACTAGCTCTTGTAGACCAGCTGGTCTCGAACTCACAGAGATCCGCCTGCCTCTGCCTCCCAAGTGCTGGGATTAAAGGCGTGTGCCACCACTGCCCGGCCAACACACTTCTTTATAGACCCTGAAAGAACAATACCCAACTTTGTATGGAAAACAAACAAAACTCAAGCTAGCTAAAACAGCTCTTTATGATAAAAGAACTTCCTGAGGTATCACCATTCTTGATTTCAAACTGTACTACAGAGCTATAGTAATAAAAGCTGTATGGTACTGGTATAAAAATAGGTTGATCAGTGGAATAGACCTGAAGACCCAGATGTAAATCCATACACCTATAGATGTCTAAATTTTTATAAAGAAGCCAGAGATATACAAAAAAGGAATCCTCAACAAATGATACTGGTCTAACTGGATATCAGCATGTAGGAGAATGCAAATAGATCCATATCTATCACCCTGCAGAAACCTTAAATTCATATGGATCAAAGATGTAAATGTGAAATCAGATACACTGAAATTGATGGAAGAGAAATTGGGGAATAGATTGAATGCATTGGCACAGGAGACAACTTCCTAAACAGAACACCAATAGTGCAGACACTGAGATCAGCCACTAATAAATGGAGCATCACAAAATTGAAACACCTCTGTAAGGCAAAGGACACTGCCAATAGTACAAAATAGCAGCCTATAGACTGGGAAAAGATTTTCACCAATTCTAAATCTGACAGAGGACTACTATCCAACATATATGAAGAGCTCTAGAAACTAGATTAGTACTCCATTTTTAATTGGATTATTTGGTTTGTTAATGTCTAAACAGAGATTCCCAAAGAAATATTCAACATCCTTATCCATCAGGAAAATACAAATCAAAATGACTTTAATATTCCATCTTATACCTTCCAGAATGGCTAAGATCGCCGGGCGATGGTGGCGCACGCCTTTAATCCCGGGAGGCAGAGGCAGGCGGATCTCTGTGAGTTCGAGACCAGCCTGGTCTACAGAGCTAGTGCCAGGACAGGCTCCAAAGCCACAGAGAAACCCT
>NW_004955054.1:0-1054 GCF_000317375.1 Microtus ochrogaster
TGGAACTAGCTCTTGTAGACCAGGCTGGTCTCGAACTCACAGAGATCCACCTACCTCTGCCTCCCGAGTGCTGGGATTAAAGGCGTGCGCCACCATCGCCCGGCTTACGCATAATTTTTAAAGGACGGAGGAACTTGAGTATTGAAATCACTGACCACCGACCGCCATTGTTTGCAAGTTGTTTTTGATTATAAGCCTTGGTTTCCAGAAGAAGGGACTTTAGAACTTTCAGTTGGGGACAGAGTCCAAAGGATATTGAAAAATCATCTAAACAAGGGGGAAAGATCCTTGTTCAATTTTGGGTCCCTTGAAATGCTTAAGGAAGATGGGGGGACTTCTCCCTGTGCGAGCTGGAGGATTTAGGAGAGCCTATGAACATGCTAAGTTTCTAGCTGTATAAAAATTATACACGGTCCCCCTGAGCCTGATGTTGACTTCATAGGGAGGCTTAAAGATGTTCAATAGAAAGCCAAGTAAAAGGGGAACAAATTCAAAAGTTATTCTTATCAAAACATTTGGGTTTTGATAATACTAATTAAGGGTTAATCACGCCTCAGACACAGGAACTTTCTAAAGTTCTGTAGATACTTAGTGACCTCAAAATGTAGAACACACTTAGTTGCTTTAGAAACCTATGTTATTCAAAGACAGATGTTGACAAAGTGTTTCAGTTTTGACTGACTTGCCTACTTAGAGAATTTTTTGCCGGACACATCTTGGCGGGGTGGGCTGAATGTATTCCTTATTTTCAAAACCTTATAGACTCAAAAACGGTGGGAAGGACACGTCTTAAACAACTTATTGGTAAAGGGTCCCTAGAAATTATTGTACTATTAAATAAAATGCAGTTTGATTATTTGTTCTGCACTGATAACATTTGACAAGTTGTAATAGCGTGTTTCTCGCGATCTATAGATAATTCTTACTAAGAATATTTCTTTTTAAAACATTTTAAAAATGCTCCATGGGTATTTTCTAAAATTACATCTAAAAATACTATAGATGTTGCTTTTATAGGTGGCTCTGCAAAAGGACAAGGAATATATATATATAT
>NW_004955055.1:0-1054 GCF_000317375.1 Microtus ochrogaster
GGACAGCTACACAGAGAAGCCCTGTCTCAAAAAAAACAAAGGGGAAAAAAATCTCTTTGTGAAAACAGGTGTTTGGTTGTGGTTTGTGCGTGACGGGGGTCTGGGAGGGAACCTGTGATGTGTGGGGGCAGTTGTTTGTGGGGGTGTATCCAGCAACTGTCCACAGCTTTTGTGGTCGAGAGGCTGCCTTCTAGTCGTCTCCAACTATTCAGTCCTTCTGACGTAAAAATCACATTCGTCAGCCAGGCACGGTGGCGCACGCCTTTAGTCCAAGCACTCGGGAGGCAGATCTATCTGAGTTCAAGCCAACCTGGTCTACAGAGCGAGTTCCAGGACAGCCAGAGTTACATAGAAAAACCCTGCCTCAAAAAAAAAAATAAAACAAAACAAAAAACACAAACAACAGCCAAAACAGTTTGTTACTTCCCAGGATCTTAGCCATCTCATCCCAGTGTCACAGGGCAAGCCAGTGTTCCTTCATCTTGTATTCTTGCTGAGACCTTTTCAGGTTTAACTAGAATTTGATCTCCGTAATGGAGAACCCAGTGGAAAATTACCAAACTCTATTCTAGGAACCCGAGGCCAAGATGCCCTGGCCATCTTCACTTCTGTTAAACTATTCGCTTGGGCAGAAACCCCTCCAGCTAGCCGCTCATCTTAGGTTCCTGTAGCAAGCCGGATAGGATCGCCATTACAAGATGGCGCCGACATCCTGTCTTGTTGGAAATAAACAACTCCTTATTTGGCTATGCCTCTGGGAGCTGAGTGTCCCCCGCTTCCCGACAGCTGATGGTGGCAGCCAATCACAGGGCGACCCATGTGCCAATTCCCTATATAAGCAGCTGCCTTAGTGCTCTGGGGTGGGGGGGGCTCCTTTCCTGCCCCTCACTTCCTGCGCCCTCTCGCTTCATGCTCCTTCAACCAAGGGCACTCCAATTAAAGTGTGATCTGAGAAGAATCCTCTCCTCCCGTGGTGGTTGTTCTTTCTCGCTGGTCGAGAATTCTGCTGCAGGTTCCCTTACACCGCTTGCTTCTCCAGAGGCCCCCTGCAGTC
>NW_004955056.1:0-1054 GCF_000317375.1 Microtus ochrogaster
TTGTCACAGAATCACAGAATCTGGCTAGGAGTGGCTGTTGAATCGCTGAATCCCCTTAATCATTGTCGTTGCTGTTTTTACTGGTGTGAATAGTTTTGCAATCAGTACTGTGCCATGGCTCTAGGGAGGGCAGGAGATCGATCCGTGCTGGCTGCATCCTTCCTGGGTTATGGAGGTGTAAGCGCCTCAAGTGATACCTTGAGGAACCAGCTGGCCCTTTGGGTCAGGAGGCTGCTTGATTGTCTCGGGAAAGAGCAGGCCAACCACTCTCTTCTTAGGGAAAAGTGCTGAGATGTGTCACTGTGTAGCTTTCGTCTGCTGAGCTTGAAGCCAAATCTCCTTTCAGACTCAGGATCCTGGCTCCCAGCTTGCTGGGTGATGGTAAGCCATGAGTGTGGCCTCCGCCCGAGAGCCAGGAACTGACGACCCGCGCTCCTGAGGTTCTGCTTCTCCTCTGCAGGGGCTGTGGTTCCAGAATAGCATACTAAGAGAAGCCACAGACTTGCAGCTGCTTCCGCAGTCCCAATCCTTGGCGGGCGGGCTCACTGTCACCGCGTTGGGGACTTACCTCTGGTCAGTTTATCAGACCCTACCTTCTCTTGTCATGGAGACACTCAGACTTGACCCTAAGGTGTTTCTCCAGTGGCTGTGCTGAGCCAGCAGACAGCTGTCCATTGCTCTGCCTCCAGTGTCCTCAGGGGCCATGACCAATGTCCTACCACATCCTCTCACCAGCTCCTTGGATCCCATTGTCGGGCTTGAGGGCTGGAGACCCAGGCCCGGAGAAGCCCTATCACTGAGGCCAGCTGCCCTTTGCACTGTCTCACTCATCTCATCCCGAGAAGGGGCTCAGTAGTCTCTGCCTCCAGTGCAGCAGGGTGTGTGTGTGTGTGTGTGTGTGTGCGCGCGCGCGCGCGCGTGCGCATGCGTGTATCATGAGTGTGTGTGTGCGCATGCATGTTCCAGGTCTGTTTGAGTTCCCTTCCCGACTTCCCTCAGTGATGAAAGTAGAAACTGAAAAGAACCCTTCTCTAGTCACGGTGTTTCACTGCAG
>NW_004955057.1:0-1053 GCF_000317375.1 Microtus ochrogaster
AACAATAACTGGATATAAAGACTAGAAAAGGAAGTGATTCTAAAAAAACACTTTCCTTGCAAGATATTGTGCTGCCATTTAAACAATGGACTGAAAACTACACACACACACACACACACACACACACACACACACATACACACATGCATATACATGCATACACAGATGCATTCATTTAGCAGTAAAGCAATCTTTGTCATTCTAGCAGGAGACATACAGAAAACAGTTTCTGTTGATGTCCACACCACATGATAATCACTAGGTTCACGACATTGATCAACTCTTTATTTTGTTACTCATTTTTGTGTTTCTTCACTTCTGAACCTACCAATTGCAATATAACTAATTGAAATATTTTACAGCCATCAAAAACAAGGACATTTCCCACAGAATAAACATTTATATCGCATTTTTTAAATCTGGGAGAGAACATATTTTTCTATTCAATATTCACTCAGTATTATGTAATAATCACAAATGCAAGAAAGGATGTTTTTGGCACACTATAAATAACAAAATGATATTAAACATTGGGTTTTGTATAAAGATAGTAAAATACTATTCTATAAACTAGAAGATTAATAATTTTTGTGTCTTTGAAGTTATTGAAAAATGAAAATATTGTCTCTAAATTTCCAATAATGATGCCACTCAGGAGATCAACCCAATGAACATCTGAGGACACAAGACACAAACATGTTTTCTATGCATTGCAGAGATACAATACCTTGTGTTTCTGGGGCTGGAAAAATGAAGGGCTGAAAAGAACAAAGGGCTGATTTTTACCCTGTTCAGTAGAAAGCGATAAAATGGATGATTCTCTCAGTTCAGTCTTGACTTCACAGTAATGATTCTTATCAAATACAAGGAGGCTTTCACAACTAAAAATTATTCAAATGATTAAAATTCCTCCTTGTAAATGAGAAGAAAACTTAATAATCTGAGGTAATAATTTGAGGATATCTGTGAGAGAACAGAAGTGAAATATAAAATTATTTTCAAGTCTTGGTTGCTCAGAACCTGAGAGGTAGGTGGGTCTTGGGTCAAATCAGG
>NW_004955058.1:0-1053 GCF_000317375.1 Microtus ochrogaster
CCAGCACCCACGTAATGCCAGGTATGGAGGTGTGTATCTGTGATGCCAGTTCTGGGGGTGGGCAGAGACAGCTGTGTCCCTGCAGCTCACTGGCAAGCCAGCCTCACCCAAATCAGGGCGCTCCAGGTTCAGTGAGAGACTTGCTCAAAAATAAGGTGGGAGGTAAGCTAGGAAGGTACCCAACACTGACCTCCGGTCTTCACACCCACATTCATGCACTCATGTACATGTATGCATGTGCACACACGCGCGCGCGCGCGCACACACACACACACACACACAACATGCCCCTCTGTAGGTACAGGTTCATATACCTCAGATACATACAGTTCACACATTTATATAGGGGTTTATGTGATATGGAAATGTAATGGCTCCATAGAGTTGCTTACTATTATAATCATTATTGCTTATATCAACTGAATAATAAGTTTTGATAACACCCAAGGGGAAAAGGGTGTAAGGTAAATAAATAGCCTTAGAACAAGAATTAAAAACAATAATAAAGACTTCACAAGTCAAAAGCAAACTAGTTTAAAAAAAGCAAACCCAGGCCAAAGAGTGATTTCCTGGCCACCAATGAACTGATTCTAAAGTTTGTAAGGCAAGAGAAATAGCTCAGAAACAAGCAGCACAATGTGGCAGGAGAATAAGGCCTGGGGACTGTCGCTATCTGACTTCAGGGCTTATTATAAAGCTACAGTCATCAAGGCATTGTGCTGCTGGCACAGGAAGAGACAAACAGATCAAGGGGCAGAACAGACAGCCCAGAAATAGACCCACATAAGTACAGTCCACTGATCTCTGACAAGGGAGCAAAGGAAAGGCAGCGAATAAGGACTTTTCAACACACGCGGCTGCAACAGCCTGACACCCACATGCCTAAGAAAAAAAGCAAAAGAATTTAAACAGAACATTTAGCTTCCACAAAAAAATGGAACATACAGACCTAAACATGAAATGCAAAAACTCTATTACCTCCCGGAAGACGGGAGAAAAATCCAGGTGATCTTGATTTCAGTGCTGCCTGTTAGGACACACGCCAAAGCCAAG
>NW_004955059.1:0-1053 GCF_000317375.1 Microtus ochrogaster
GTGTGTGTGAGAGAGAGATAAGTGTGCGTGTGTGTGTGAGAGAGAAAGAGAGGTGTGTGTGTGTGAGAGAGAGAGAGGTGTGTGGAGACGTAAGTCACAAGCAATTCCACACCAGTTTGGAATTATGATTAATAGGATGGTATTTATTTAAAGGGGAAAACTTACAGATCACAGCCCTCTGCACAACCGAAAAGGGAGTCTAGTCGCCAGCGGAGCAAGAAGAGGGAGAGAGAAGAGGGCAGTCGCTGCTTTTTTAAAGGGAAAGAGACCATGCCCCATTGGGCTGGTATCTCAGCAGCTATAGGCTGGAGGAGCAGGAGGACCTCCCGCAACAGGTGTGTGTGTGAGAGAGATGTGTATGTGAGAGAGAGTTGTGTGTGTATGTGTGAGAGAGATAGGTATGTGTTTGTGAGTGAGAGAGATAGGAGTGTGTGGGTGAGAGAGAGGTCTATCTTTGAGAGAGAGAGGTGTGTGTGTGTGAGTGAGAGAGAGATGTGTGTGTGTGAGAGCGGTGTGTGTGTGTGTGTGAGAGAGAGAGAGAGAAGGAGAGAGAGAGTAGTGTGTGTGTTTGTGTGTGTGAGAGACAGGTATGTGTGTGTGAGAAAGAGTTGTGTGTGTGAGAGAGTGATTGAGAAGTGTGTGTGAGTGAGAGATAGAGATAAAGGGAGGTTTGTGCGTGTCAGAGAGAGAGGTGTGTGTGTTTGTGAAAGAGAGGTGTGTGTGAGAGAGGGAGAGAGGTGTGTGTGTGAGAGAGAGAGGTGTGTGTGAGAGAGACAGAGAGAAGAGTGTGTGTGTGTGAGAGAGAGAGAGAAGAATGTGTCTGTGAGAGAGTGAGAGGTGTGTGTGTGAGAGAGAGATGTGAGTGTGAGAGGGAGAGATGTGAGTTTGGGAAAAAGTTGTGTGTGTGAGGGAGAGAGACATAGGTTTGTGTGTGTTAGAGAGAGAAAGTTCTGTGTCTGTGTGAAAGAGAGGTGTGTGTGAGAGAGTGAGGTGTGTGTGTGTGTGAGAGAGAGTGGTGTGTGTGTGTGAGAGAGAGAGTGGTGTGTGTGTGTG
>NW_004955060.1:0-1053 GCF_000317375.1 Microtus ochrogaster
CTTGATACCTGTTTTGTTATATGTAATTTTGCTATGTTAAAGTTAAAGCCTTACTTTTTGTTTAAACAGAAAAGAGGAAATGGTGTAGGCGGTCCTTCTGTCTATGTGTTGCTTTCATGGTTAGCCTTGGCCTGTTGATAGGGCAGAACTTAGGTAGGCAGGGAAGACGGAACTGAATGCTGGGAGAAGGAAAGAGTCAGGAGCGACACCATGGATCTGTCACCAGAGTAAGACATGATGCTGAAACTTAGCTCGTAAGCCACTGCCACATGGTGATGCACAGATTAATAGAAATGGGTTAAACTAAGATGTAAGAGTTAACCAATAAGAAGTTAGAGCTAATAGGCCAAGCAATGTTTTAATTAACATAGTATAGTTTGTGTGTGTTTATTTCTGTTCTGTGCAGCTGGGGTGAACAAAATGCCTTCTCTTTGCACGAATAACCCAGACACAGAGGAAGCCAGAGACAGAGCAAGTAAGATGTGATTGCCTCACTGAAAGGGGTACCAAGCCACATGACTAACACAAGAATTATGGGCTAATATATGTTATAAGAGTTAATAAAAGTCTAAGCTAATAGGCTAATGAGTTTATAATTAATGTAGACCTCTGTGTATTTCTTTGGGATTTGACTTCTGCAGGACCAGGTGGGACTGAAACCCCTGTCAACATTTACATTTGTTTGTGTTTTAAGCAAAATTTCCCCTAAGATAAGCTAAGGTTTAAATCTGCAGAAGTGAGTACTTGTAAAGGATTAGTAAAACCTGGTGGAAGGTTTTATTTTAGCCTGAGACAGACCTCACTGTTACCATGGCTGTCATCCTCCATGATGCTGATATCTCTCCTCTCTTCTTTCACAGATAAGCTGTGCTTACTATACGACTTCTGTTGCTCCATCTCTTGCTTCATAGTAAACTGACTTTCTCTCATGATGTTTGTGCTAGCCCAACTATTCCTTCATCACAGTTGAGCATCTAGTCACCAGCATTTACTCATTGCTCAGCCCTATCAACCAACCCTTTTATTTTATTTTTTTAGTTGTTGAAAAAAAAA
>NW_004955061.1:0-1053 GCF_000317375.1 Microtus ochrogaster
TTTGGTTTTTCGAGACAGGGTTTCTCTGCGGCTTTGGAGCCTGTCGTGGAACTAGCTCTGTAGACCAAGCTGGTCTCGAACTCACAGAGAGCTGCCTGCCTCTGTCTCCCGAGTGCTGGGATTAAAGGCGTGCACCACCATCGCCCGGCTACATTTGGAATTCTTGCTTGGAACCTCTTTGTGAAAAAAAAATATAAAAATCTGCTGCACTTTGCTCTTAGACATCAGTCTGGAGGAAAGTACAGACCTCACACACTGTGTTCTCTGTGTGCTTAGTGTGCGTGGATACGTTTGCTTCTCTGTGTGTTAGTGTGTGTGTCTATGTGTGTGTGTACACCTGTGTATGCATATGTCTGTGTTTATGTGAGTGTATGTGCACACATGAACACACATTTATGAAATAAACACAGAAATACTATTAATCACATAGACACAGAAACACTCAAAGAGCAAACAGTCCAATTAAATGGCAAGGATGGTTGAGAATAGACCATTGCTCAGTCTGAAAAACTTCAGATGTGTGGTGTAGCAGTGCTTCTGTCTAGCATACCCTAAGGGGCACACCCGGCTTTCTACAAATGTTGAGTTTGCTAGTGGCATTCAGTTAGAAGATCAAGCATAGGAATCTTTTTTTTTCTTTTTGGTTTTTCGAGACAGGGTTTCTCTGTGGTTTTGGAGCCTGTCCTGGAACTAGCTCTTGTAGACCAGGCTGGTCTCGAACTCACAAAATCCTCCTGCCTCTGCCTCCCAAGTGCTGGGATTAAAGGCGTGCACCACCACCGCCCGGCGAAAACACTCATCTTTAAACTGTGACCTGCACTCCCTTCCTGTTACAAACATCACTTACTGGCAGAAAAGTCATAAAATAACCAACACACCTCCAACAATAACCAAGAAATATTAGATGATGATAAACCAAGCTAAATTAGTGTCTTTCCCAAAACATCCTTTAAGAAATCATATTCAAACCAGAACTCAAAACTCCTGTCCCAGTAAAAACTGAGAGCTGGACAAGAGTCATTGATTTGTTTTAAAAACTGAAACAGGCTGGGC
>NW_004955062.1:0-1053 GCF_000317375.1 Microtus ochrogaster
GGGGGGGGGGGGGGGGGGGGGGAGGGAGGGAGGAAGGAAGGAAGGAAGGAAGGAAGGAAGGAAGGAAGGAAGGAAGAATTCAGAAGCCTGACTCTGAAGGACCGATTTACGACTCTCTGGCCACCTGCTCTGTCCTGCCTTGGCTTGTTCTGTGGCAAATCTTAGGTGGAGTGGCTGGCTGTTGAGGGCACACTAGAAGAAAAATAACCATGGGTAAACCAACACAAGACCCAGGTGTGGCTTTTTGGGTTTTGTTATTGCTGTTAGGACCCGGTTGTGTGTTGTGTTTGACTGTAACTAGATGTCACACAAGGAAAACTAAGCGACGTCAGTTTAATTATATTCAAAAGAAAAAGTACGCTGGATCTAAATAAAAATTCCAAATCGAGGCTTGTTTTGATTTGTCATTCTTTTAAAGATCAAGTCTTCTGAGCTCTGACTTCTGCTTTTGACTCAGAAACATTCTCAAAGTTCCAGGAAATCCACAAAAATTTCCTGAGCTGCTAGCTCCCTCCCTGCATCGCTTCTCAGACTGGCTCCCTGCCTTCCTGGGAGCTGGGTGCCTGCTCTGTGGAGGCCTGAGTTTCACTGTGGTTTTGGAAAGCAACCATGCCTCTCAGGCAAGGAACACAAGTACTGCAAAACAGGTCGGGTTGTTGACCCTTCATTGTCCTACGTGACTGCCACAGGCCCAAGGCAGTGAGCAGCAGTGAACCGGTCAGTGGGTGCGGTCAGCACGCTGAAGGCTTGGGCGGCTTTGGGAAAGGCGAGTAGGGGTGTCCCACTTTCTATATGACAGGTGATCCTACTGAACCTTATGCAGAAGGCTGCTCATTTTACTCTGAGAATATATTTGACTTACCAAGATCTCTCCCGCAAAGAGTACTCTCCAGATTGCTAAGCGTAACATATTCACTCTATCGGTAGCATTGTTTTGAATTAAACATTATCTCAAAAGTATTACAAAGGATTATCTCAAAAATTCATCCTGGTCTCGCCTTAATGCTCACTGAAACTATGCCAGCGCACCTGGGGACTAGAAAATGAAAGCAG
>NW_004955063.1:0-1053 GCF_000317375.1 Microtus ochrogaster
ACTTGATACTGCTCACCCCTTATTTTTTAAACACCCTAGTTTTGGTCTTCCTTTCATTATCTCACTAATCCCTAGCCCATAATACTTTAAGGTGTGGGCCTAAGACCTCTTCTCTTTCCCCATTATCCAAACTCATGACCTTCAGCCCGTTTCCCACAACTGAGATGTCTCCTTTGAGCATTGTATCCACATGTTATATTCCTAAGTGAAGTCTAAGCTCCTTTTAACGTGCTTCAGGCCCATGAAGTACAAGTAATCAATGCTGAAACTTATCAGCTTTTCCCAAACTCTGCTCTTGCGCACGTGTTAGGTAATGGAAGCTACAAGTAGTTCTAACCAGAAACTGGGGTAAAGAAAGACTTTCTGTTTTTTACACTGTAATCCTCAGTATAAACTGAGCTTCCACAGAGTCTCCTAAAGATGATTATCATGACTCTACCTCTTTGGGAATCCATGACTGATTGTACACCAAGACAATGGTCTATTTTTACATGGCATTCAAAACTCTTCATTGATTTCAAACCTGGTTTTCTATCTTAGTTCTTTTCATATTCTTAAGGGCTTGGGCTTTAACCATGCTGAATTCAATACCATTTTTCAGATACATCCTGGGTCCCAAACATCATGATTTTCCTTCACCTTCTCTGCTCAACGTTGCTTAGTATAGGAGAAGGAGTGGAGGATTGGGAGAAGGGCATTGGTCTGAATTCTTTTTTGAGTCCGGCTTTATTAATACTACAGAGAGACAGGTAGTGTAGCACTTTGCAGAACTGAAGGAGAAGACTTCTCTCTCACCAGGCAAAGTGAGGCAATATTAAAAGATTTTGTAGGAGAGTAAGGTCCTACATGGAGAGAAAAAAGCCTTGGTTAATATGTAGTCTGTGCTACAAATCAAAGATTGAAGAGGGGGACTTTAGGATATGTGACAGGAGTCAGAGATAGTGAAGAGAGTTTCTGTTAATCTGTGACCAAAATAAAGTGCCCTGAATCCCATGTAGTAGGAGTGTTGGAGACATGTCCCATCTTGCTTGTAGCCTTATCTGCTTGATGACT
>NW_004955064.1:0-1053 GCF_000317375.1 Microtus ochrogaster
GGATCTCTGTGAGTTTGAGGCCAGCCTGGTATACAAGAACTAGTTCCAGGACAGGCTTCAAAGCTATACAGAGAAACTCTGTCTCAAAATACTAACAAACAAACAATAACAAAAGATAAAAATAATTTTAAAAAATTTAAAGAGAGAGATCAAGAGATTATGGGGTTGGGGAGGTGGCTCGGTGATTAGAGCATTGGCTGCTCTTCCAGAGGACCTGGGTTTAGTTCCCAGCACTCACATGGCACCTTACAACCTCCTATAACTCCAGTTCTAGGAGATCCAACGCTCTCTTCTAGTTTCTTCGGGTTCCTGAACACACATGATACAGACAAACTCATGTAGGTGCATATGCATAAAAAAATAAATTTTAAAATGAATAATAAAAATGTCTTGTTCTCTGTGAGTTCGAGACCAGCCTGGTCTACAGAGCTAGTTCCAGGACAGGCTCCAAAGCCACAGAGAAACCCTGTCTCAAAAAACCAAAAAAAATAAAATAAAATAAAAAATAAATAAAATAAAATAAAAATAAAAACCAAACCAAACAAAAAGTCTGAGGAGGGAGCGGGAAAAGAGGAGGAGGAGAAGGATTACCCACAGACAAGCAGGACCCTGGCCAACCCCTTTCTTATGGAGACACTCCCTGAGACACCAGCCTCAGGGTTCTATCCCCTGCTGGCACCTTGTGTTGGAAAGCCAGAGTGCAGTGCTTATGGCTGCAGTGTGTGTCTTCCTATTAGCATTCCTGAGGCCTGTGAGCCAGGTTCTAGCTCCTTAGAGCTGCCTGTGCCCATGATGCCCCTCTCTCTCTGCCACATATGCTGGCCAGGGCTAGAGAATGATCCTGATGAGTGATTTTCCAGGATCCCAGGGTGCCTGCTTCCTGCCTACAAGAGACTCCCGCCCCATGTTTGACATCTCTGGTGCTGTGTGTTTGCTCCTAAGCTAAAGATAGTCCTTTGAGACAATGAGGACTACTGAGAACTCAAGAACAATGGCAATGGGTTTTTGATCCTACTGCACGTACTGGCTTTGTGGGAGCCTAGGCAGTTTGGA
>NW_004955065.1:0-1052 GCF_000317375.1 Microtus ochrogaster
GCCCGGCTCGTTTCCCATTTCTGAATTTACCATTCTTTAGGCTCCTTGGTTGTTCTTCCCCGCTCACAGGCATTTCTTAGGTGGCAAAAGGAGCTGGCTACATGACAAGGTCTACACTACGGTCCCTCCACTTTTGCCTCCACAGAAAACCTGTACCTGAAGCCGACACGTAGCAGGTTGGGTTAGAACAGGCACTGTTCTATTCTGTGGTTATTTCCATCTTGAATGTGCTGCATTCCATCTTGGTAAGAAGGGAGAAAGGAGAGGATGTTGGGTGTTTTCTTTCAAGGGCTCTTCTTAGACTTTCATGTTTATGGAGCTAAAGGGTGTGTTACTTGCTTGTCCAGATCATTTTTTATGATGTCTTTTTATTAAAAATACATTTTTGATGTGATATCTTGGATTGCAGTTTTCTCTCCCCTACTCCCTCTCAGATCCTCCCTATCTCCCTACTCACCTAAATCCACAGACTTCCTTTCTCTATCACTAGAAAACAGTCACCTAATAATACTAACAAAGCAGTGACAATAATAATTGCAACACAATAATTGCAATTTATTAAAACAAGCACAACAGAACAGGACCAAACAAACAAACAGACAAACAGAAAAAAGAGCCAAAAGGAAAGCACTAGAAACAGCCTTGGGAGGTTGGTGACTATAATCTTCTCTCACTTCCAGAAATTTCATCTTTAGTCTAGAAAAAAAAAATAACACAGGACCTCCAGAAGATGTTTTCTCGCTCTTTTTGTTTTTACAGACAATAGATGATCCTCATCCATGTCCCAAAATAGAATGTCAAAATATCATGAAGTAAAATCTTACTCTTGTTCAGGGCAGAGTAAAGTTCAGTTTGATTTTTTTTTATAAGAACAGAAGGCTAGAGTTAATAGCAACCTTCAAAATCAAAACTACTTATAATAAGCAAATAAATTGGGGGCTGGAGAGATGGCTCAGCGGTTAAGAGCATTGCCTGCTCTTCCAAAGGTCCTGAGTTCAATTCCCAGCAACCACATGGTGCCTCACAACCATCTGTAATGGGGTCTGGTGCCC
>NW_004955066.1:0-1052 GCF_000317375.1 Microtus ochrogaster
GCTTGTGTGGCTTGCGTGGCTTGTGTGGCCTGTGTGGCTTGTATGGCTTGCATAGCTTGTGTGGCTTGCGTGGCCTGTGTGGCTTGCATAGCTTGTGTGGCTTGCGTGGCTTGCGTGGCTTGTATGGCAAGCACCTTTACCTGCTGAGTCATCTTGCTGGCCCCATGGTTCAATCTTTGACACTGTGACATGGATGTCCTTTACAAAGTTTGTGCTTTGTAGCAGGAATAATAAAAACCCAGAGACAGATATTGGGGTTCAAGCTGAAGATCAGAAAAGCAAAGCAACCAAGCCAATAGAGAGTTCTCACCTCTACCAAGACTCAGACAAAGGGGTGATCCTATCCTCGGTGTGACTGCAGACTACAATGCTCCCCACCAACCTCAGAGCTCCTGTCTCCTCCCACCTTCTATTCCTCTCTCCACCCAGCCATATCACTCCTGTCTCCACCTCCCTACTGCTGGGATTAAAGGCATTGGATCCCAAGTACTGGGATCACCTTTGTGTGAGCTCTATTTCTCTTTTTAGAAAGGTTCAATCTGTAGCCCAGGGAGGCCTTGAGTCCTGGGATTAAAGGTGTGTGCCACCACTCCCTGACCTCTAGTGGCTTAGCTCGGCACTCTGATCTTCAGACAAACTTTATTAAAACACAAACAAAATACCACTATATGTGCTCAAGAACCATACAACTGAGTTATAAACAAAATTAAACAAAAAGCTTAATGTTTTCAGTAAGTTTATAAGTGTGTATCGGGCTGCGTTCATAGTTATCTTTGTATCCTGTGACGCATAGGGTACGACTTGGACAGGTCTAAGACAATCTGAGGGGTACTATTGCTGGGTCGGTTTAGACTGCCAGTTCCAGGCACCCAGGGGTGGGTGTGTCTAGAGGTGACTCCTGAGTCCTTTCTTAGTGCAGCCAGAAACTCCCTGTTCAGCAGTTGGAAGAAGGGGGCCCAGGGCTGGGATTGTGTATCTGACAGAAGTGAGTCTTCGAATCTGCCATGTGGATGTGGTGACGGGCAGCAATCCTGGTGTTCAGAAGGGATCCT
>NW_004955067.1:0-1052 GCF_000317375.1 Microtus ochrogaster
AAAAAACATTGTAATCAACGAATCTGCTTAAAATGTCATCCGGTTTTCAGCTTTTTGTGTTTTTGTCCTTCACTGGCTCTCATTTATAATTAATTTTGTTCCCAACTTACGACTTAAGATGTAACGTTTTGAATGCATTTTTAGATAGAGACAGTTACATTAAAAAGCTGTTGGATTAGCAAGTCCAGATAGAAACTGGATTGTGTACTGCTGAGAGTGATGTGGCTTGAGGTTGCTTGCAAAATATAATAAAAGAAAAGATTTTTGGGAAACATTAGCAAGTACATATTGAGTTCCAACTTTACTAGCCATGATTCAAGGTTTATCAAAATTCAGTCAGGATTCATCGTTCCCACCAAAAGCATGTTCTAACAAAGCAGCATTTACGAGTCTAGGCATTCCTTGACTATTCCTTTTAGTATCACCAGCAATCATACATAAATATTATATTATGTGTACTTTGCCACAATTTAAATTTTTTAAGTGTTTCATACAGGTTCTCCTGTAAAGCAAAGTGAACTAATTCAGTATATGATGCTAGAAAGGGGAAGGGAATCAGTAAAAGCAATCTGCACACAGTATCTGATGGCAAGTGTCTTGGATAACTATTTAAAGTCAATAAACCTGTGCAGTTCAACAAAAATACCTAGCTGACCAGTAGCTAAATTTCCCTTACAATTGTCTAATTTACTACCTTCTTGAACAATTTTCAATGAGGCAATGGGCAAATTTTTTGAAATATTTCTCGACTATGATTATTAAGATAAATGATTTTAGCTTATTGAGATGCATGATATTTTGACTTGAAAGGGGTTTTGTCTCTTCTGGTGACTACCCCTCCCATGTATGTTTGATTATGAACAAATATCGAAAACCACAGTTTTCCCTCTGAAAAACTGTGTAAGTGAAAAGAGAAAAAATGATGGAAAACCTAATGGCCTCACTTCTTTGGAAGTGATGATATGCTCATTTCCAAGGCCCAAATGCACATTTGCGCCTCTGGGGTCACTTTAATCAAGGCATTATCACAGATGATGCGTGTCTACCAAAAT
>NW_004955068.1:0-1052 GCF_000317375.1 Microtus ochrogaster
CCCTAGACTAACAGACCCGCCAGGGCGGTCTACAGGGATTGTTTAAATTCTACTCCTCTTCATAAGGCCATGCATATACTATGAAATAGATGCTTTAAGAAAAGAGAAAAAAAGACTGGCTTCCAGTTCTTTGAACCACACACAGGTATTTGGCTTCATGAATCTGTGTCTCTCTGTGTGTGTGCGCGCGCGTGCGCTAAATTCATAGGTAATGCTGATCCTGCCAGCCCCGGAGCTTACTCTGAGCCCCACTGACCTTACACATCTCATATTAATGGGAAGCAGGAAGCATTAGAGACTGGGCATTTGGTAAAGAGGTAGATGTGAATGTGCTTCCAAGTCGCCACTCTGCTCAGTCCGGTACCCACAAGTCTGCTCCCTCTGAAGCTAAACCTTCTCCCCAGGATGCACGGGCTGAGTGAATTCAGAGAAGAATGAATACGGTTACCTGAAGGCCTCCCTGCACCCCTGAGTAATCAATGCCTTGAGATTACACCTTTTCCAAGTTGCACATCACATAGGCCGACCTTTTTGTCGTTGTACTTAATAGTCTTTTGTTGGCGGAGGCTGTTCATTTGTTTTCTGGCTGCCCAGACCCGAAATAATGACATAGAAACTATATTAATTGCATATTGTTTGGCCAATAGCGTAAGCGTATTCTTAGCTATCTTAAATTAACCCATTTTTATTATTTTATATTTTACCACGAGGCTTGTGGTTTGCTGGAAAGGTTCTGGAAGGCGGGTGTCTTCCACCTTCAGTGGGTACATGGTATCTCCCTGACTCTGCCTCCTTTCCTCCTCTATCTGCTTGGAATTCCTGCCTTTTTCTATTTTGCCCTGCTGTAGACCAAAGGAGCTTAATTCATTAACCAATCAAAGCAACGTATATACAGAAAGACTTTTCACACTATTTCCCCTTTTCTGTCCAAATAAAAGGGAAGGTTTTAACTTTAACATAGCAAAATTATATTTTAAAAAGGCATTAAGCAAGAATTACAGTTTTAATATTTATATCTATTTTATTTATTTATTTTTGTTTTTTGATTTTTC
>NW_004955069.1:0-1052 GCF_000317375.1 Microtus ochrogaster
TGAATTCCCGAAAGAACATCCCCATTGTCTCAGAGTGTGGGTGTACCCCTCGCGGTCCTGAGTTCCTTGCTCGTGCTCCCCCTCCTTCTGCTCCTGATTTGGACCTTGAGATTTTTGTCCGGTACTACAATTTGGGTCTCTGTCTCTGTCTCCTTTCATCGCCTGATGAAGGTTAATATTCAGGGGGTCCTTTTTTTCTTTTAAATAATTTATTTTTATTTTGTGCCCGTTGGTGTTTCCTGCATATATGTCTATGTGAGGGTGTTGGATCCTGGAATTATAGACAATTGTGAACTGCCATGTGGGTGCTGGGAATTAAACCCAGGTCCCCTGGAAAAGAAGTCAGTGCTCTTAACTGCTGAACCATCTCTCCAGCCCCACATGTAGATTCTTGAATATAGTATTGATTATGTAAGAATAAGAAATCTAGGAACTTGAGAGGTAGTTCAGTGGATAAGAACATTTGTTGTACAAACATGAAGACATGAGGTTGGATCTCCAGCACCCACTTTAAAGCTGAGTGTGGCTGCACACATCTGTAGCCCTCATTTTGGGGGCCAGAAGCATTGAGACCAGGAGGTATGAATATTACTGGAGAATACTGGCCAGTCAGTGTAGCCAAAAAATGTAAGCTCCAGGTTCAGTGAGAGATCCTGTCTAATGATGACAAGGCAGATAATAACACAGCAGGACTTCCAGTGTTGTCCTCTGGCTTCCACAGGATAGCACACAGATGTGCAACTGCCTATATACATGCATGATCACACTCTGCATACAAAACCACACACATGCACAGTTAAAGACTATGAGGATGAAGAGACTATGAAGATTAATATTATAAATCCAATTTTGGAATTGACTAAGATGGAATTATGGAATTTTCTAGGCTTCTTTGACTTGTCCTGTCCTGTTAAATTATACCCATAGCTGGGTGTGTTGGCACATGCCTTTAATCCTGACACTCAATAGACAGAGGCAGGCAGATTTCTTTCTTTTTTTTTTTTTTTTTTTTTTTTTTAAGTATTCACTCAGAATACTTACCTGAGAAAAGT
>NW_004955070.1:0-1051 GCF_000317375.1 Microtus ochrogaster
ACAGAGATCCGCCTGCCTCTGCCTCCCGAGTGCTGGGATTAAAGGCGTGCGCCACTACCACCCAGCGATCTTATACTCTTTAAAGATTTGTACTGTTTTAATATAATTTAATTTAGTAAAATGCTGATTGGCCAGTAGCCAGGCAGGAAGTATAGGTGGGGTGACAAGAATAGGAGAATTCTGGGAATAGGAAAGAAGTCTACAGTCGTTACCCAGATGCAGAGGAAGCAAGATGAGAATGCCTCACTGAAAAAGGTACCAAGTCACATGGCTAACATAGACAAGAATAATGGGCTAATTTAAGATGTAAGAAAGAGTTAATAAGAAGCCTGAGCTAAAAGGCTAACCAGTTTACGATTAATGTAGACCTCTGTGTGTTTCTTTGGACTGAAAGGCTGTGGGACTGGGCAGTACAGAAACCTCAGTTAACAAGGGAAGTTCAGAATGTGCAGGTCAAAACAGCTCCAGATGAAACTAAAGAGGATTCTAGTGACTCTGGGAAAACTGTACCCTTCTAGAAACTGTGCAAAGAGGTGCTCAGCACCTCCATAAGCAGGAGAGTAAGGGCCATCAGTGCTGGCATCTTATCCCCATCACTCCTGCCTCTGACTCCCTCAATACCCAGTTCTGGCAGGAGCCATTCATCTACTGACTTCTCATTTTCTCTGCCTGTGATAAGCCAGGAAGCTATATCAAGAATCCCGGCCTTCCCTTCTGCCAGACTCTTTCACTTGTATTTCTTTCTCTTATCTTAACTACAAACTGTATCTGAGAATTAATAAATGAATTGGTAAAGAAAACTAATTGATGAAAATATGGAATTTTAATTTTCTTGACTGAAAAGAACGTCCACTACAAATCTATACTGTACTAAGCAGATAAAAACAACACATTTAAAGGTGACACCATCTTGGTATATTTAGGCAATCACTTTTCATGTGACTGACTTACTCAGAGGCAACCGGAAATGGAATATCAAATAATTCTATGTTCTAGCCAACTCATCAAAGAGCTTACCAGTTATCCCCTTAACCCCGTCTTGCATTCCCCA
>NW_004955071.1:0-1051 GCF_000317375.1 Microtus ochrogaster
TGGATCCCCTGGGACTGGAGTTGTGATGGTTGTGAGCTATACAGTATAGGTGCTAGGGATGGAATTCAGGCTCTCCAGAAGAGCAGCAAGTGCTCTAACTGCCGACCCATTCATCTCTCCAGCCCCTGGGATATCTTCGTAACTCACTTCTCTACCTTGCTTTTGGGGGGTAGGGTCTCTTAGTGACCCTGGAGGTCACTACTTCAATTAGATAAGCTGGCCAGCGAGCCTCCAGGATCTGTCTGTCTCTGGCCTTCAGCACTGGGGTGACAAGCACACACTTCCCTGCCTGTCCTTTTAAATGGGTGCTGGGCATCTAAACCTGGTCCTCATGCTCGGACAGCAAGCACTTTACCAGCAGAACCATCTCCCTAGCCCTCATTTGCAGCTCATAAAGATTTTATTATTTTGTGTGTGTGTGCGCGCCTGAGCGAAGGTGTCCTTAGAGGTCAGAAAAGGGTATCTGAGCCTCTTGAACTGGAGTTAAATTTGGTCATTAGCTTCCAGGCATAGGTGCTGGGGACTGAACTCAGAACCTCTGCGAGAGTGGCAAGCATTCTTTAACCCCTGAGCCATTGCTCCAGTTCCCTCATTTATGTTTTATATAAACCTTAGACACATATCCAGAGGTGATAGTAGAAACATTTTTTTAATACAGTTGCATTTTGAAATTTCCACTTGTGACATATTGGTATCAAGATTTATTTAATTTGGGGGCATTTTGGATTTTCAGACTAACAATGCTTAACCTGTGTTAGACATGAAGCAGTACCCAGGGTGGTTAGCCATGCTCACGGCACATTTCCCTTCTGGTGTCCTACCTCCCTTCTCAGTAAGATTACATTCAGTTCTGAGACTAGACCTGGCAGGGATTTCTTTTCTTTTTTTTTTTTTTTTTTCTGGTTTTTCGAGACAGGGTTTCTTTGTGATTTTGGAGCCTGTCCTGGAACTAGCTTTGTAGACCAGGCTGGTCTCGAACTCACAGAGATCCGCCTGCCTCTGCCTCCCGAGTGCTGGGATTAAAGCTGTGCGCCACCATCGCCCTAAATAT
>NW_004955072.1:0-1051 GCF_000317375.1 Microtus ochrogaster
TGGATTTTCAGTTCTTATTTGCAGACTGCTATGGAAGCATGGGTAATAATTATCTGGCTGGCAAACTATGGGATTTTCTCAAAAAATTAAATTTCTAATTTCACCTTGTTCAATCTTTTTCCACTCTATGGGAAGACACTTATTTTATTGATGGCTCATCCACCAGTATAGGAGGAATTCATGAACCGGATAGTGATCAGTCTATTAATATTTCTTTTACTTTAGCCCAACAGGGAGGACAGACTACATTGATTAATCTATAACAGTTAATCCATAAGCCCTTGAATACTGTTTTATATTCTGCTCATATTGTAAGATTATTTCTAGCGATAGAAACTGCACCAATTTTGTCTTCACATCCATTTTGTGCTCCAATTCCAATAAAAACTACAAAAAAAATTTAAAAAAAACCCTACAACATCTGGTTAAAATAAACACACTTCCTTTTGTTTATTAACAATTATTGTGCACACTCTACCCTTTCTGGTTTTGCTACAGATGGAAACAAGCAAGCTAACAGACTCACCTGCCCTATTTTTACTTCTCCGGGGAAGGAGCCCCAGCACCACAGACTAGCGCTGATGAACTCCAAGTGCAACCCACCTCTCGCTGATGGAAACAAGGGTGGGGAGTTGTGTGAGTACATCTTGTGTGTGCTCCTCTAAGTGTTGGTTATATAGCTGAAGTTGATCCTGGGGTTCGAAAACTAATACGTTATAACAAATACATATCATTCATTTTGTTTGTGTGCCCCAGAAGTTGTATTTGCTCATCTGCATGGATACATTGTTTTAATTTTTTCAACTATACATCAATCCTCAGAGAATGCTTCTGCTGTGTGCTCTTCTCTTATGCAAGTGTTTGCTATTATGGGAATGCCTACTTCAATAAAAACTGGAAATGGAGCAGCTAGTAAAAAAAATAAAAATATCTGTAAGGAATCAAACATTAAGCAAATTATAGTTATTTCTTATAATCCTCAATGCCAGGGTATAATTGAAAGAGCATTAAAGCAACAATTATTTTAAAAAATAAAAAAGAAGAACACCAT
>NW_004955073.1:0-1051 GCF_000317375.1 Microtus ochrogaster
CTGTCTGTGTGTATGCCTGCAGGCCAGAAAAGGGCACCAGACCTCATTACAGATGGTTGTGAGCCACCATGTGGTTGCTGGGAACTGAACTCAGGACCTTTGGAAGAACAAGCAATGCTCTTAACCACTGAGCCATCTCTCCAGCCCGGTTCTGGTCTTTCATCATGTGTGAGACACTGTCTGATTTTTTTGTTTGTTGTTTCGGTTCTTGGTGTTGTTGTTTTTTGCTGCTGTGCGCACCAGGCTAGATGGCCCACGAGTTTCTGAAAACTCTCCTTTCTTCATACCCCCATCTCCCCAAGGGGCACTGAAATCCCAGATGCATGCTATTGTGCCTAGCTTTACATGGGTCCTGAGGATTCGAACTCAGGCCCTCAGGCTTGCATAGCAGGTGTGTGCTCACTGTACCATCTCCCTAGCCCTCCTGTCTCTCTTCCTTGGTGCTGTTACATCAGCTCAGAATCTACTCGCTATTCGACAAACGTGTACTGAAAGAACCCTTTTCTTGTGCTAGACAGAGATGAGCAAAGATCTGAACCTATGAGGAGTGCAATAGCTCCCCCTCTTCCTGTGGAAACAGATTCTCTTCAAGCCCTGGTGAGGTTCATGGCCTGTGTGGCTTCCTGGGATTCTTTCTCTGCGGAAGGCAGCTAAAATCGCTTTGCATCTTTGTAGTTGTTTTGTGTACTTCTCCCTCTAGATTAGGACCGCCTCCACGGGGATCCTGTTTTACCCATTTCTACCTTGCCCACAAGCAGTTAGCAGGATGTTTAGCATAACACAGACACCAACATTAGTGCAATAAACCGGAAACCTGATAAACGCTGGGTGTGGTGGCGCACACCTCGAGTCCCAGCACTCAGGAGGCAGAGGCAGGTGGGTCTCCGAGTTTGAGGCCAGTATAGTCCACAGAGCAAGTGACAGGCCAGTCAGAGCTACACAGGGAAACCTTGTGGTGGTAGTTTAAATGTCATTGGCCCCCACAACCGCATAGGAAATGGCTCTATTGGGAGGTGTGGCTTTGTTGGAGTAGGTGTGGCTTTGTTGGAGT
>NW_004955074.1:0-1051 GCF_000317375.1 Microtus ochrogaster
CCAGTCCATACGCAGACAGAGGGGAAGAGTCTCCACAGCTTGAAGGTGTCAAAGTTAAAGCCAGACGACAAAACTGTGACTGTCTACCAATGGAGGGTGCGTGTTGGTGAAAGGCAGCTGGAATGCGCCTTGCACTCTAGTTGGGTCACATTCTGGGTGTGTAACAGTAGGTAAATGACTACACTGGAAAAGGTGACATTCTCACCTGATACCAGGCTCTCATTAACACTAAACTGGATACATAGAAAGGGCACCGAGGAATGCCAGCTTTCTCAGAAATCCGCCTGCCCTTTAACAGAGACTCTCACAGCAAACACATATCCTATTCTTTAGGGTGTGGAGTACTGGTTTGTTTGCCTGTGCAAGCATGGTGTAGAGTTCAGGGGACAACTCTACACTCGGTCTTTCCTTCTGCCTCCATCGCAAGTTCAAGAGACTGAATGAGCTTTTCAAGCTTATCTGACACCTCCCTCCCACCCCTCACTTCTTTCTTTTAAGACAAGATGCCCTGTGACCAAGGCTGGCTTCTAACTTAAGGATGAACTTGTGCTTCCAACCTGCTACTCTAACTTCCAAGTGTGGGATTTCCCAGTGTGGTAGGAGACTGGACAGGGCGCTGTGCAGGCTGCTCAGGCCCCTGCCGACTCATCTCTGGCTCTGGCTCTGGCCCTGACATGGAATACTTCTGATTCCTGTCAGAGTGAGAACACAACAGAAGCTCATTTAATGGAGAAAATGGGAATCCTTTTGGTCTATAAGATGGTGATATAATCCTAGCCACAGTCAAAGAAAATTCTGATTTTCAGTCTGGCCAAATAAGTACTTGCTGCAAGCTACTACACAGTTCAAATCAAATAAGTCATTCTGAATTCTAATAATTACATTTTCAAAAACACAAAGGCCCACACACCCTACAGCTCTCATTTTTAGTTCTGAATATCTGATTCTTTCCTCAACAATGGGGTGGGTAACCACAGAAACTTGTGGAATCTATTTTCCTAGAAAACATGAAAAGCAGGAGAAAAAGCCGTTCTGTCTGGAAACTGCTTCA
>NW_004955075.1:0-1051 GCF_000317375.1 Microtus ochrogaster
ATATTTAGGGCGATGGTGGCGCACAGCTTTAATCCCAGCACTCGGGAGGCAGAGGCAGGCGGATCTCTGTGAGTTCGAGACCAGCCTGGTCTACAAAGCTAGTTCCAGGACAGGCTCCAAAATCACAAAGAAACCCTGTCTCGAAAAACCAGAAAAAAAAAAAAAAAAAAGAAAAGAAATCCCTGCCAGGTCTAGTCTCAGAACTGAATGTAATCTTACTGAGAAGGGAGGTAGGACACCAGAAGGGAAATGTGCCGTGAGCATGGCTAACCACCCTGGGTACTGCTTCATGTCTAACACAGGTTAAGCATTGTTAGTCTGAAAATCCAAAATGCCCCCAAATTAAATAAATCTTGATACCAATATGTCACAAGTGGAAATTTCAAAATGCAACTGTATTAAAAAAATGTTTCTACTATCACCTCTGGATATGTGTCTAAGGTTTATATAAAACATAAATGAGGGAACTGGAGCAATGGCTCAGGGGTTAAAGAATGCTTGCCACTCTCGCAGAGGTTCTGAGTTCAGTCCCCAGCACCTATGCCTGGAAGCTAATGACCAAATTTAACTCCAGTTCAAGAGGCTCAGATACCCTTTTCTGACCTCTAAGGACACCTTCGCTCAGGCGCGCACACACACACAAAATAATAAAATCTTTATGAGCTGCAAATGAGGGCTGGGGAGATGGCTCTGCTGGTAAAGTGCTTGCTGTCTGAGCATGAGGACCGGGTTTAGATGCCCAGCACCCATTTAAAAGGACAGGCAGGGAAGTGTGTGCTTGTCACCCCAGTGCTGAAGGCCAGAGACAGACAGATCCTGGAGGCTCGCTGGCCAGCTTATCTAATTGAAGTAGTGACCTCCAGGGTCACTAAGAGACCCTACCCCCCAAAAGCAAGGTAGAGAAGTGAGTTACGAAGATATCCCAGGGGCTGGAGAGATGAATGGGTCGGCAGTTAGAGCACTTGCTGCTCTTCTGGAGAGCCTGAATTCCATCCCTAGCACCTATACTGTATAGCTCACAACCATCACAACTCCAGTCCCAGGGGATCCA
>NW_004955076.1:0-1051 GCF_000317375.1 Microtus ochrogaster
GCAAAAAATCGGGATCTTAATGGTGGGGTGGGAGGGGGGTAAGGGGAGATGGGGAGAAAAAAGTGAGAAGGGTAGGATGGGGAGAACTTGGGGCAACGGGATGATTGGGATACAGGAAGGTTGAATAGGGGAGCAGGGAAGCACATATCTTGTCAGGTCTTGTACTAGGAAGCTGAGTTTTGGAGTTACAAAGAAAGAGCCAAATACTTTATTACTTAGTTTGAAATGTGATCTTATAAGGAATTTTAAAGAAATCACAAACCTAATCTTTTAATATGAAAAAAGAATCAGTCAACTCTCTTTTAAATCTTTAGGGTACATACCCACTCATTAATAGTTTTTTATTATCAGGAGATTGAGGACAGAAATGGGTATAAGGAATTAAGTTACATAATCTCACAGTAGATACAATAGTTGTCTGGCTCTTAAAGTCTTTCCATCCTGTCTTCTACAGTGTTCTCTGAGCCTTAATTGTAGGAGTTGTGTTATAAATGTAGTCTTTGGGTCTGGGGATGCCATGATCAGTTGTCCTTTGCATTTTGACCAGTTGTGGTTTTCTGTAATGGTCTTTGTTTGTGTAAAGAGAACCTTCTTTGGTGAGGATTTGAAGTTATACTTATCTTTTGGTATAAGGATGAGTAGAATGCAGTTAGAAATTATAATGGTTCAGGAAAATCTGAGATTTATGACCTCATTAGCCTCATATATTTGGCTAAGTTTCTAGTAGTGGCATGATTTCCTCTCATTTAAAGTAGGCCTTGAGTCAATTAGGTGGCCTTTGGTCATAGCTAAGATGTTAGTGCCACTACTACATCCTTAGGACTGTCTTGCAGTACTAGTCATTACTGTGTTTCATAAGTATCCTAGCTGTGTAAGACTCTTGATTGCTTCCCTCCCTTAGCATCACTACAATGCAACTCACCTTCCAGTACTTTGAAAAGCTAATCCTCAGGAATGCGGCTTTTGGAACAGTCCAGCTCAAATCCTCTGAGTCCTATGTCCAAAGTATGGTGCTTTTTGCTTTTTTTTTTTTTTTTTTTTTTTTTTTTTT
>NW_004955077.1:0-1050 GCF_000317375.1 Microtus ochrogaster
AAAGGTCCTGAGTTCAATTCCCAGCAACCACATGGTGGCTCACAACCATCTGCAATGAGGTCTGGTGCCCTCTTCTGACCTACAGATATACACACAGACAGAATATTGTATACATAATAAATAAATAAATATTAAAAAAAACCACAATGACCTGAGTGGAAAAAAAATATACAATCGTTTATGAAAACAAAGTAAACACCAATTATCCAAAGAGTTTCCAGGTTAGGTAGGGTGCTTTTAACCTAAAGCAAAGGTAAAGTTCTGACTCAGCACAGCTTTCCAGAAGGGAGACAACAAAATGTGGAGGCTCAGTTTCTCCAGCTCCATCTCATGCATACACAGAACGGCATCCCTGTGAGTGAAGAGGGATCACCTAGACTCACCACTAATGTGTGTCCCGAAGTCTATCTTACAGATGTCGTCATACTGTAGGACTGTCGTGTCACCAGCGTTGGGAGTGTAATGTGCAGCACAGTTGTTGAGAGAACACCCAGTGGGAAATGCCAGGCCTGCATTTAGCCCGTTCTCTTTTATTAGCTTTCGAGAACAGTCTTCCAACTTCTCACTAGAGGAAAAAGGGATTTGTTTTTAGAACCACACCTTATAGCCTATCAATCCCAAAAGTTCACTAAAACCCTGGTTACTTTCTAAACATATACAGCAGCTCTCCAAAGAGCCACAATCAGCCCGTCGTGCAAGTTACAGAAATCAACTCCATCACAAGCTCAAGAGAACAGTCTACTCTGAACTTCAGCTACTAGCAATCAAGGTCTCACAACAAACTTAAGGGCTGCATATCAGATACACACACACATTTTAACTTTTAAGTATATGAGTGTTTTGCCTGCGTGTATGAAAGTACACCCAAATATACACAGAAGAACACACCCAATGCACAAATGAGTGCATGCTTTATAGCAATACAAGAACTCAGGAGAGCCGGGCGGTGGTGGCGCATGCCTTTAATCCCAGCACTCGGGAGGCAGAGACAGTCGGATCTCTGTGTGTTCGAGGCCAGCCTGGTCTAGAAAGAGCTAGTGCCAGGACAGG
>NW_004955078.1:0-1050 GCF_000317375.1 Microtus ochrogaster
GTGGGGGGGTTGTTCATAAGGTAGATAAAAGAGATCTGTGGATTTCAGTAAGCCTTTACTCCAGCCCTGGTTTATGAAACCAGTAGCCAAGATAAGAAGACATAGGAGGGAGAGCTAATGTGTAGATTTAACAATGAGGGTAACAATCAGAGTTGAGCAGCCAGCATGCCAATAGTAGAGACAGCATGAATGTTTAATATGGAAGACTGGTTAGCCTTTGCTGAAAAAAATCACCGATGCGGAATACTTACTCTCTTGAAGATGTCTGCAATCTTCATCCCTATTAGAATAAACACTTATGCTATACAGCATTTCCTCACCGTGCTTCAAGATTTTAGCCACTTCACCTGAAAAATAACTGAATACCTCCTGTGCTAGCGAGACATTATAATCAGCATTGCTCTAACTAAGAAATCCACTTTCTATATAAATGTAAACACTACTGCAGTATTTGCTGGTGCTTCCTGCATGGTGCCAAAATAATTGGTTTAACAGAATAGCGAAACAGCCTGACGAAGATTCCGCTACTGTTGTGGGTTTGAAAAAGTGTAATATGGCTGTGTGTTTTCTGACTGCCAATCAATTTTGGACGGTTTATCGTTTTCTGATTGTATTCAAATCTAGGTGTGAAGACACAGAGGGAATGTGTTCCTATTGTCCTCTGGTCATCTATTCCAACTCTTGTACCTTCTGTCCTTACAACCCAAGAGTCTCCGGGCTAAAAATAGTAATTTTCAAGAAAAAAGTTCTTCTGGTCAGGGCATAGTAATGTTTGGAATCCATTGGATGTTGATGTGTCTTAGCTAGCAGCCGGAATTCCAGGATGCCCAAAGTCCCAGCATTTGCTACCAGCTGGAAATGGCATTCTTTTTTTTTTAATTTATTTATTTATTAAAGATTTCTGTCTCTTCCCCGCCACCGCCTCCCATTTCCCTCCCCCAAAGACAAACATATAGGCATCCTCCTGAATATTAACCTTCATCAGGCGATGAAAGGAGACAGAGACAGAGACTCACATTGGAGCACCGGACAGAAATCTCAAGGTCCAAA
>NW_004955079.1:0-1050 GCF_000317375.1 Microtus ochrogaster
GCATTTCAAACCCCACCACAGTATTAAACTCATTATCATGTGGATGCCGAAGATCTAGTACAGGATTTAAAACAAGGGTCATTGTTGCTGGTGGTTTTTTTTTTTTTTTATTAAAGCCAACCAGTTTTGATTTTCCAATTTAATAGTCCATTTCTTTCTATGTGTTTATTCTATGGAATCATAAATGATGCCTTTATTTAGTTACAGTTTCAGAGATCAGATCACATGATACCCATATGCTTCCTGTTAACTTCACGCAAGGACATAGCAGCAACAGGGTGGGATTGGAATGAAGACTACAGGAGAGAGACTGTTGGGGCAGATGTGAACTAATGGGCAGAAGTTTGGAATTGGCTTTAAATTCAGAAAGATCTTAGTGGCAATCCCCTTACTGTTATTTCTGAGCGAAATGGTTTTGGCAATACCAACTCAACCTTCATTCCTTCACTCAAACTGCTGGTAACATATACACTACTTAACATATCAATGTTAAGGCAAACATTGATCTGAATGTCGAGAGAGTAGCAAGGGACAAAGAATTGGCTTTGTTCAGAGAGTACAAAGACACTTGGGGGGGGAATAGAGACATAACAAACATCAATTGCAGTGAGTCTAGAGAGGGAGCCTGGTGATCTCATTAGATGAGGTGTGCCTATGAAAATCAGGTTCTAACAGAACTGCATACCAGGGAGTGGGAAATTCAGAGCACTATATTCTCTAGAAGAGAACCTGTGTGTTCAGACACATGGCCTTGCTTGCATGAGGAACTGAAGAAAGCTTTCCTGTTCAAGATGATGGTAATAGATTTGGAGGAAATGGAAAGGCAGGAAAAGAATGGAAAATCTTGGATGATTTTCTTAAGCGCAAGAATTGTTTAACTTTTCTAAATATCAGTATGACTTATCAAAATGGGTCTTTGCACATATGGGCACATATACACATGTGTATGTGGAAAACAGAGAATAACTTTGGTTGTTGTCTCCTGTCTTTTCCTTCCTTCCTTCCTTCCTTCCTTCCTTCCTTCCTTCCTTCCTTCCTTCCTTCCTTCCT
>NW_004955080.1:0-1049 GCF_000317375.1 Microtus ochrogaster
CCTTGTCTCGAAAAACCAAAAAAAAAAAAAAAAAAATCAAGGGGAAGAAATGGACAGGATTCATTACAATTTCATCCATGTTCAATAAAATACCATTCACATAAACTACAAAACAACATAGCAACAATGTATGGCAGTCACATGGGCTCTTGCAGCTTCTGAACGGAAGAACACGTCAAATGCTACATGACTGGCTCAAAACAAACCAACCAACCATAAATACTCACTTTCTGCAGGAGTGTCGTGGTACTTCCTCTGATAAATGTGGTGGACTTTTCTTTCAGTTCCATAACAATTTGCCTTGAGGTCATCAATGTGGTCTCACCAAGTAACTTTCAGAAAAGAACAGAAAAAACTTTAGGTCCAATTTGATGTACTATTCTGAAAATTGCACTTGGGAGACAAAGGCAGGTACATCTTTGTAAGTTCAAGGTCAGCCTGGGCAGCAAGATATTCTGCCAAAAAAAAAAAAACCTCAAACAAACAACAATAATAATAAATGCCAACAACAACAACAACAACAACAACAAACCCAAAACCACAGCAGACAAATGCTGTGCTGAGGCTAGAATGAGGAATCACCAGCTGAACCTAAAACTTTGACTAATAGTTTCCACATGGCCAGTTCTGAATCTTTGCAAAGTGGAGAATTTCAGGCTACTAACAAAAATGTGTGCAAATGTCCTGGGATCTTAGTAGATGTTCAACAAATGTATCTTGCAGTTAACAAATAATCATCAATGTCTTTGCAATTGTAGAACTCTAAAATAACTCTAAAGCCATTTCTGACAAATTCTGAGCTCTCTCAGTATAAGCAGTAATGCTTCCCCCTCCCCACCTGGGAACCAAGGACCTAACAGCTACTGAAATGCTGGGAACTTTCCATTTCCCTGAGTCTTTGTGAATGTTCTCCAGGAATTGGGGCAAGATAACCTTTAAGATGTTGACTCACGCCTTTAATCCCAGCACTCGGGAGGCAGAGGCAGGCGGATCTCTGTGAGTTCGAGACCAGCCTGGTCTACAAGAGCTAGTTCCAGGACAAGCTCCAA
>NW_004955081.1:0-1049 GCF_000317375.1 Microtus ochrogaster
TCCAAAGGTCCTGAGTTCAATTCCCAGCAACCACATGGTGGCTCACAACCATCTGTAATGAGGCCTGGTGCCCTCTTCTGGCCTGCAGGAATACACAGAGACAGAATATGGTATGCATAATAAATAAATAAATATTAAAAAAATAAATAAATCTTAAAAATAAATAAATAAATCTTTAAACAAAAAAAAATCTTAAAGTCAGAGATGCGTTTGAAAAAAAACATACAACAAGTTTAAATCCAAACATAAAGTTATCACAAATACACAGAATAATTACAAATCGTGATTCAAAACCAGAGTTAGTGAAAGAACACAAAATTATTAACTGTGCATCTTTCATTCTCAACCAATTCATATTTGTAGGTGAGACTACAAGACTTTCTTCCCTTATAATTGACAGTGATTTTCTTGTGTGCAATTCTGCTCCTCACAATGACCTTCTAACATGGGAACTACCTTTTTTATTTTATATTTACAGCTGAAAAAAAAATTTTTTTTAAAAAAGAAGGGCCAGGTGTGGGGGTGCACATCTTTAATCCCAACACTCTAGAAGCAGAGGCAGGTAGATCTCTATGTGGCTGAGGTCAGCCTGGTCCACATACTGAGTTCCAGGCCAATACATGTGTGCTTATCTTGATATAGAGTACAGAATTGAACTTTGGGTATCCTTTTTAATTGCTCCTCACATTTTTTTTTTGAGACACACATGTATTGGTGTATTCGCACACATACAGACGCAGACCCACACACAAAAAAACTTCCCAGAATTACATAAGACTGTAGCCCAAACATTCTCAGTTTTTATCTCCCATCCTTGAAAACACAACATGAGTAGTAATTAACTATAAAGATCCCAGTGTTCCTCATATGTATTCTCCCCTGTATTCATGTCAAATGTAGAGATGATTAAGATGAAAGGATGAAAGATCATGTGGATTAAAATCCCAGCTCTAGGGGGCTGAAGAGATGGCTCAGAGGTTAAGAGCACTGGCTGCTCTTCCAGAGGTCCTGAGTTCAATTCCCAGCAACCACATGGTGGCTCACAACCA
>NW_004955082.1:0-1049 GCF_000317375.1 Microtus ochrogaster
TTTTTTCTGCCTTGTAGTACTCCATTGTTAAAAGTACATTTTCCTTATCCAATCTTCTGGAATTAGTGTTGCTATTGAATTCTAATTTTAAGCCATGATGATCTGATTAGATACATGGGGTCATTCTAATTATTTTATATCTGTTGAGGTTTGTTTTGTTACCTAGTATGTGGTCAATTTTTGAGAAGGTTCCATGAAGTGTTGAGAAGGTATATTCTTTTATGTTTGTATGGAATGTTCTATAGATGTCTGTTAAGTCCATTTGAATCATAACAACTGTTAGTTCCCTTATTTCTCTATTAATTTTTTGTCTGACAGACCCATTCAATGGTGAGAGTGGAGTGTTGAAGTCTCCTACTAATCGTGTGTGGGGTTTAATGTGTGATTTAAGCTTTAGAAGTGTTTCTTTTATATTTGAGGGTGTCCTTGTATTTGGGTTCAGTGCTGAGATTTCCTCTTGATGGATTTTTCCTGTAACTACTCTGAAATGTCCTTCTTTGTCTCTTTTGATTGATTTTAATTTGAAGTCTATTTTGTTAGATAGTAGGACAACTATACCAACTTGTTTTTTTAGGTCCATTTGATTAAAAAAAATCCACCCTTTAATCTGAGGAGATGCCTGTCTTTGAGGTTGAGGTGTGTTTCTTGTATGCAGCCAAAGGATGGATTCTCTTTTTACATCCAATCTATTAGCCTGTGTCTCTTTACAGGTGAGTTAAGTCCATTTATATTGAGATATTAATAACCAGTGATTGCTATCTCCTATTATTTTAGTTTTCATTGTTGGTGATGTTATTTTGCATGTTTTTCCCTTCTTTGGGATTTGCTGCTGTGAGATCATCTATTGTCTGTGTTTTTGTTGATGTGGTCAATTTCCTTGGGTTGGAGTTTTCCTTTTAGTACTTTATGTAGTGCTGGGGTTTTTGGCTAAATAATGATTAAATCTGGTTCTGTCATGGAATATCTTGTTTTGTCTTTCTATGGTAATCGAAAGTTTTGCTGGGTATAGTAGTCTGGGCTGGCAACTATGGTCTCTTATTGTCTGCATA
>NW_004955083.1:0-1049 GCF_000317375.1 Microtus ochrogaster
TTTGTTTTTTTTTGTTTTGTTTTTCGAGACAGGGTTTCTCTGTGGTTTTGGAGCCTGTCCTGGAACTAGCTCTTGTAGACCAGGCTGACCTCGAACCCCGAGTGCTGGGATTAAAGGCGTGCGCCACCACCGCCCAGCTCTATTGACTTTTTTGAGACAAAATTTCATGAACCCCAGGTGAGTCTCAAACCCTCTGCGTAACAGGGGGTGGCATTAAACTTCTAGTCTTCCTGTTCCTGCCCATCAAGTACTGGGATTTTAGGCATTGGCCCATCACCAGGCTGCTCTAGTCTATAACAAAAATCAATATAACAAAATCTACAAGTCTATAGCGCTATCTAGTATTAAAGCTGCAGAGGTGAGACTCAGGCAATATAAGACACTGACAAACCAGACTCTGTGTTTTGTGTGGTCTATCATTGGACTTTTTTTGAGGCAGGGTCTCATGTATCCTAAAGTGTCTTTGAATGTATGAGGGTGGATCTTCTGATGGATCACCTTGCCTCCACCTGTGGTGTGCCCCACCATACTGGGTTATGCCCTGCTGGGAATCAAAGCCAAGACTTATTGTATAAGCTCTTCAGCTGAGTCACATTCCTAGCCTATCTGCTTGCTTTTTGAGACAGTTCTGAAACCCAGGCTAGCTCAGACTAGTCATGGTCCAGCCTGAGCCTCCTGAATGCTGGGATCTTGGGTGTGCATCACCACGCTTGTCTTTTGTCCTTTCTGTCAGAGTCTCTCCTGTCCAACCACAGGGTGTGCAGTTTAGCCCACAGGCCGGTTAGATGGTATCTTACTGCAAGATGGAGGAGCCCTCCGCAGGATATGGAGGACTGAATCCACACATCCATCAAAGGATTAACCTACTCATCTGATCAGAGCCCTCAAGACCTCTGGAAACACCATCATAGACAGAACCCATGCTCCACTATACTGTGTAATAAATAAACTCCATCTGTATTTCTGTATTCTTGTGTGTCTCTTCTGAAATTTTTTAAAGATTTATGTGTATGGCTGGGCGATGGTGATGCACACCTTTTTTTTTTTTT
>NW_004955084.1:0-1049 GCF_000317375.1 Microtus ochrogaster
AGCTTTGGAGCCTGTCCTGGAACTCCCTTGGTAGACCAGGCTGGCCTCAAACTCACAGAGATCCGCCTGCCTCTGCCTCCCGAGTGCTGGGATTATAGGCGTGCACCACCACCGCCCGGCTTGGAACTAACTCTTGTAGACCATGCACAGCCTCTGCCTCCCAAGTGCTGGGATTAAAGATGCGTGCTACCACCACCAGGCTCAAGGCATATATTAACGCAAGCCCATAAAAATACTAGCTGAGTGGTCAATAGAAGCTTTAAAATACAAACAGGCTTGGAGAAATATATTTCAGGCTTTGCATGACCACAGCTTCCAAGCCAAACTACTATACCCAGAAAAACTATCTGTCATAATTGAAAGATAAAGAAAAGGTTTCCATGATAAAAAACAGGTTAAAGACATTTATGACCAATAATGCAGAGGGCTCTGGAAGAAACTCTTCAGGCCAAGGGAAAGTAAACAGTCGATAGGGAAATCTCAGTCATGCTAGAACACACGACAGTGGGAGGCTGTGATGTGCTCTCTCATCTGTGCCCTAGGGCGTATTCTAACACAATTTAAATAGAGAAGAGTCAAACGGACTGAACAGACACCTACAGAGCCTTCTGTGTAAACACCACAGACTATACAGTCTTCTCTGCAGCTGTGCAGCTCCCTCTAAAGTAGGCCACACAGCAGGACACATCGTAAGTTTCAGTAAGTATAGAAAAAAAATGTAGTGACTTCTTATATTTGATCTGGTGGAATAAAGCTAGAAATCGACCAGAAAAGAAGTACAGAAAGTACACAGAGTTGTTGAGTTTAAGCAATACCCCACTGAATGCTGACTGAGTCAATGAAAAATATCAAGAAGGACATTTTTAAATGCACAAAATTGAGAAAAGTGAAAACACAACATACCAAAACCTGTGGCATATAATAAAAATAATCAGGAAGCCAGGCGGTGGTGGTGCATGCCTTTAATCCCAGTCCTCAGGAGACAGAGGCAGGTGGATCTCTGTGAGTTCGAGGCCAGCCTGGTCTACAAGAGCTAGTTCCAGGACAGG
>NW_004955085.1:0-1049 GCF_000317375.1 Microtus ochrogaster
TTTGGATGCTCAACTCACTAAGCCTGGATGGAGGTGGGCGGTCCTTGGACTTCCCACAGGTTGCTCTTCAAGCTGATGAGGGAGAGGGACTTGATCAGAGGAGGGGGAGGGAAATGGGAGGCGGTGGCGGGGAGGAGGCAGAAATCCTTAATAAATAAATAAATTAAAAAAAATTCTAACTTATGGGAAAAAAAAGAATAAACAAAAGAAAAAAAATAAAAATAAAAATTTCCACCTCCTCCCCTCTTCCTATTTCCCTTTCACTTCCTCCACTCCCCCTCCCCCTCACTGTCCAGTCCTAAGAGAAGTCAGGGTGCCCTGCCCTGTGGGAAGTCCAAGCCCCACCCCTCAATTCAGGTCTAGGAAGATGTACATCCAAACAGACTAGGCTCCCAAAAAGCCAGAAATGCAGTAGAATCAAAATCCAGTGTCATTATCATTGGCTTCTCAATACACCCTCATTGTCAACCACATTCAGAGAGTTTGGTTTGATCACATGCTTATTCAGTCCCAGTTCAGCTGGCCTTGGTGATCTCTCATTAGATCAGTCCCACTGTCTCCGTGGGTGGACACACCCCTCCCGGTCCTGTCGGTAGGGTCTTCTAAACATAAGATCATGATATCTGAAAGGAATATTCTTTTTACTTCTCACTTTTTATTTGCATTCCTTTTAAGTCTTTTTCTTCTCTCACTGTTCTAGCTAAGACAAGCACTAACGGGACAAGAGCAGAAAGAGTGGGCACCATTGTCTCACTCTTGATTTTACAGGCAGTGTTTGTACCCAACTCGTATGAAGGACATAAGTTTACCAAATAAATACTCCATTATTTTAAAACTCTGCTATAGTTTCCAGCTTTCTTTTTATTTCCTAATGATTTTCTAGAGTGGAATATGTTGTAATATCTTCTTTTTTTACCTATAATTTATTAAGGCATATCTTTTTTTTCTCTTTCCTTTAATTACTTTGTCTCTGAAGTTCCTATGTTGATCTTTAAAGATCACAGTAGGGCACTGCAGGGAGCCGGACAAGATCGCCATTACAAGATGGC
>NW_004955086.1:0-1048 GCF_000317375.1 Microtus ochrogaster
TGTGGCTTTGGAGCTGGCTTTGGAGCCTGTCCTGGCACTAGCTCTGTAGACCAGGCTGGTCTCGAACTCACAGAGATCCACCTGCCTCTGCCTCTTGAGGTTAATGATGATAGAACTGTCCCTTAATTTTGGTTTTCTTCTGTTCCATACTGGTGGCTCTTCTGACATGAGACAGAGGTTTGGGATTTTCCTTTAACAAGCGTGCTTGGGTTTAGAGAAGGAGAGAGCCATGCTCCAATTCCCAAACTAGCTTTAATTTCCATTGAATCGGGACTACAAAAAGATCATTTGCCTTTTATGTTTGTACAGATCAGCAAAAACAAGCATTTGGGAAGATTTATGAAGTTCTACCCTGTTGGAGGTGTCCTATATCATCAGACTAATTACTCCTATTTTGGGGACATTTTCTCTTGATGATTTGTCCTTCTTCTTCAGGTGTCTCATTTGTCCAGCAGTCTTTAGATTCCTTAGTTAGAAATTTTCATTCTCCTGGAAAGACAAAAATAAAACCCTGCCCCAACCCTAACTTTGGGGAGTTCCTATTTTTTGGCAGGTCATATCTTTGTTAAGGTGAATTGAGTTTTGGCAGTAGAAAACGTATTATCTCTTAATAATATTTTTCCATAGCTGATCCAATGAAATGTTTTCGTTAGTCTCACAAGGTAGTTCAGATTTAATGACCACGCTGTGTGATGAACTATCTATCACCTCTTCTAATCAAGAGGTCTCTCCTGTTTGAATCTAATCTTTCTCTATCTTGATAGCTCGTCTTCTCCTGTGGAAACAAAGTAACATATAACCTGGTTCTATTCTGAGATCAATTCATCTTTAAAATATACAGGCTGATTGAATTCAGCAGCTTTTTATACTGTTCAGTCTTTTTATACTGTTCAGCTGCTCCTTTCTCATTAGCATGAAAAAATTTAAAGTTAGCCAGGTAGTGGGGGCACACTCCTTTAATCCCAGCACTCTGGAGGCAGAGGCAGGCGGATCTCTGTGAGTTCGAGACCAGCCTGGTCTACAAGAGCTAGTTCCAGGACAGGCTCCA
>NW_004955087.1:0-1048 GCF_000317375.1 Microtus ochrogaster
GAGCACTAGCTGAAAGCTCACATCTTGAAACAGAGAAAGCTAAGAATGCCTAGCTTTTGAAATCTTCAAGCCTCAGTAACACAGCTCCTCCAACAAGGCCACACTTCCTAATCCTTCTCAAACATTTCCCTTAATGGGAACCAAATATTAAAACATATGAGTCTATGGGGGGGGGGCCATCCTCAATCAAACTATCAGACACACCATCCCATAAATATCAATATCCCTTATCCTACGGTCATCCCCTGATCACCTTACACCATCCTGTGGTATAAGTACATGTATGCACATGTTAAAGCATGTATGCATATATATGTACAAAATCTAGAGGTTTCAAAGGAAGGCCTTTTTCTTGCCTTCTCTTCCAAAAGTCTACCTCGTTAACTTCAGCTACTTTATACATGCACACCATAAACTTGGATGCAATGAGTCTTGTTGAGCCAACACTTAATGAAACAACAATAAAACCTAAGCAAAAGAGATTAAAAGAGCTCATGATATCAGAATGTTTAAAAAGAAGCAAAGCTTCCTTGCATAGTTCCAAAATTTTTAATGGGTGCTATAAGTATGGTTCTGTGATACTTGAGAACTCAGTAAACCTCTATCAAGTATAAGCAATGACTTATATGAAAGATTTACCTGGTGCCTGTGACCCTCCTATAATTATCTTTGGAATACACTGCTAAGATGCTAACACCTGAGCCAATGTTCACCAGAAGCAGAGGGTATGGATTTTTCAAATCAAATGGTAACTTCTGACATTTTTCAGAATCAGCAGGATTTTCAAAATAATAGCACTGTGACCGTCCATTGAATCCAACTGAGTCAATGTACAAAATTCCTTTTATTAAGCAATCCAATTCATCCAATTTGTGAAGTTGAAGGTCGCCTATCTGTAATAAAATAAGAAAGTAATCAGATTTTTCTAATAAGCTAACAATTTTTTTTGTTTGTTTGTTTTTTTGTTTTTTTGAGACAGGGTTTCTCTGTGGCTTTGGAGCCTGTCCTGGAACTAGCTCTGTAGACCAGGCTGGTCTCGAACTCACAG
>NW_004955088.1:0-1048 GCF_000317375.1 Microtus ochrogaster
AGGCAGACGGATTTCTGTGTGTTCGAAGCCAGACTGGTCTATGAGAACTAGTTCCAGGACAGCCAGGGCTGTTACAAAGAGAAATCCTGTCCTGAGAAACCAAAAAAAAAAAAGATTTTCTTTTATGGATAAGAGCATATTAGAGTGTGTTGCTCACATACGTAAGTGTGTGCCATACGTGTGTCTGGTACCCTCAGAGGATAGACACGGTATTGTATCCCCTAGCACTGGAGATGGTTTTAAGTCTTTTTTTTAATTCTATGTGTATGAGTATCTTGCTTATATCTGTCTCTATGCCACATGCATGCCTGGTGTCTGTGGACGTCAGAAGAGAGCATTAGATCCCCTAAAACTGGAGTTATAGACGGTTATAAGTCACCGTGTGGGCACTGGGAGCCAAACTCAGGTCCTGTGGAAGAGCAGTCAGTGCTCCTGACCATCTCTCCAGCCCCAGTCATGTTTCTGATGTGTAGCACAAATAATAAAAACCCAGAGACAGATATTGGGGTTCAACCTGAAGATCAGAATAGCAAAACAGCCGGGCGTTGGTGGCGCACGCCTTTAATCCCAGCACTCGGGAGGTAGAGGCAGGCGGATCTCTGTGAGTTCGAGACCAGCCTGGTCTACAGAGCTAGTTAAGTTCCAGGACAGGCTCCAAAGCCGCAGAGAAACCCTGTCTCAAAAAACAAAAAAAAACAACAAAAAAAAGAGTAAGCACTCTTTAATATGAGGTTCATTCTCAACTTTGATTTTGCAAACAAAGAGTCATGTAGCCCACAGTGATCTCAAATCTCGGCATCCCTCAAACCTTAAGAATCATGACTCTCCTCTCTCTGCCTCCAAAATGTTGGAGATACAGGCCATGATGCTGGGGCTCAGTTCTTTCTTTTTAAGATTTTATTTTAGCCTGATGGTGGTGATGCACACCTTTAATCTTAGCACTTGGGAAACAGAGGCAGACGGATTTCTGTGTGTTCGAAGCCAGACTGGTCTATGAGAACTAGTTCCAGGACAGCCAGGGCTGTTACAAAGAGAAATCCTGTCCTGA
>NW_004955089.1:0-1048 GCF_000317375.1 Microtus ochrogaster
AAAAAAAAATATAAGCAAGAAACTAAAAATGCTATCTCACTGGTTTGCCCCTAACAGCCAAATACTGCAGGTAAAATGCAGTTCCTGATTAACCCTGACAACAAAAACCTCCACCTTGTTAACTACTGTATAAAATCTTCCTGCCTTCCCCCTGAGCTAGTACCCTCTACTCCCATAACACAGTTTTATGCCAGATTAGTTGTTTTTATCTACAAGTGGTCTTCTTTGGTGGTTTCATTTTGTCTCACTGAGATTACCTGTCTCATTTCCTTATCTTTTGTTCCACTGGCACCAAATGCTTACTTACATAGTTACCACACACAGAAAAAGGTGTTCCTGACTACACAACCCATCACAAAGAACCACACTCCAAGCCTCATGCACAAATAAATAATGACAAAGGGAAAATCTGAACTTTTCCAGAGGCTAAATGATTGTCTTTACCCTCCACCCTTCTGGACAGTCAAAGCTGCATAAGAATGGGAGACAACTGTGAGAGATATTCCTGAACATCCATAAAATCCACACTTGTTTTTTTTCAAGCTAAAAGAATATTTTTGTTGTTTGAGAGAGAGTCACCTGTAGCTCAGGAGGAGCTCTACCTTGCTGTAAATTTGTAGATGAGCTTGAACATTCAATCTATCTTCACGGTGCTGTGATTTCAAATATGTGTCATCACTCTGTTTTACTAAAATTATTGGGATACACTGTAGGGTTTATAGCATATATTGGCATTAGGGAATGATTGACTTACACTTACAGTAGATGGTCTCTTACAGATATAATTATCACAGAAAGAGATAATTCAGTAAGGTCAACTGTAAAATATTTTCATAGTCCTCAACATACTTTATATAATGTGTAATATCATAATGAATGTGATAATTCCACTTAGTAATATTGAAGCATTTGTACTTGTTTTCATAAGAGTTGTTGCTTCTCTAGAATCACGAATTTTAGGCTCATTGTCCTTTATTTATGGCTAGAATCCACTTATGAGTGAGTACATACCATATTCATCTTTTTGGGTCTGGGTTACCTCACTCAG
>NW_004955090.1:0-1048 GCF_000317375.1 Microtus ochrogaster
GGACGTACACACAGACATAATATTGTATGCATAATAAATAAGTAAATATAAAAAAAATAATAAAGTCAGTTGATACCCAGCCTTGCCATACCTGAAAATGATTTGAGTTTGTGATGGGATAAAAGAAAGGTGTGGGCAGTGGTGGCACACACCTTTAATCCCAGCACTCGAGAGGCAAAGAGAGGCGGATCTTTGTGAGTTCGAGGCCAGCCTGGTCTACAAGAGCTAATTCCAGGAGGACAGGCACTAAAGCTACAGAGAAACCCTGTCTTGAAAGACAAAAACAAAAACAAAAAAAAGGAAGGAAAGAAGAAAACAGTTATTGACTGTATTGTGGTGCCATCTTATAGATAGGCATTTGTGTTGGGAACTTTGCATGCAAGTTTAGGGAGGATAGTATTTAATGGACAACTGCAATGTAATTGCCTATCTTCCCCCCCTTTTTTGAGGTGCTCGAAATGAAACCAAGAACCTTGGAATGTACTTTATTTTGAGAAAATATAGCCAGCCTTTTTTTTTCTTTGATAATTATTACTAAATTCCCATAAACCCACTTTATGGAGTGCATGTGGCCACCAGAACTTCTCAGTTCTAAAAAGTAGTAAATGAGCTGTCTTCAAATTCTAGTGTTATTTGTCACAACTCGAACAACAACATATCTGTCATATTTCCAGAACTGACTTCCCATCTAAGAATATCTTACATGCTGATGTCTGAAACCCTTGATTCATATACATTCCCTGCAAATGTCTTAGTTGGTTTTCCACTCTAGACCTCTTTGCCCCAGATCAATGTTTGTATTATTTAAGTATATTATATTTTATATACAAAGATATACAATGCAGACCCTTCCCAATATAAATCCTGTAAGCAATTCTTTGGTCTAGATGCATTTACTATTTAGTATAGGTGAAAACAAATTCACATATTAATGATATTGATATGCTTAATTATTTTTAAGAAATAAATATTGACTAAATATTTGAAAATGAAAGGCATAGAGCACCATTGGCATTTTCTGGAGTTGACTGATATTTTGATTTTTTTT
>NW_004955091.1:0-1048 GCF_000317375.1 Microtus ochrogaster
CCCAGTTAATCCAGTGTCCAGGTCACCCACCTCAGTTCAGTCACATCCTCATAAATAGCTTCCAGGCATGGTAAGAGATAAGAAAGGAACCAGGAACCAGAACCATCTACTGGTGCTCCCAGAAGCCAGCAAAGACATTCTGTGAACACCTGCTCTGGGATCCTGGCCCCACCTGTTCTTATCAGTAGGTCACAAGCACAAAGGGCGGTTCTCAACAAAGGGTGGTTCTCAACAAAGGGTGGTTCTCAACAAAGGGTTGAGACCCTTTGGGTGGGGAGGTGTTGAATGATCTTATAGAGAGGTCTCATACCAGATATCCTGCACATAAGGTATGGGTATTTACATTATGATTCATAACAGCAGCAAAACTGCAGTTAGGAAGTAGCAAGGGAATAATTTTATGATGGGGGCCACCACAACATGAAAGACTGTGTTAAACGGTCACAGCATTAGGGAGGTTGAGGACTATTGCCAAAGGGGGACTAGCTCTTAGATGTGACACCGAAGAATGCAGGCTGGGGTCCCGGATCTGGCACTGGTTAGGCCATCATCGGCCATCGGCAGTTTGTTCCAGCTCCCAAACTGTCTCTTTACTTGAACAATGGGAATGATGTTTCCTAAATCACACTGCTGGTAGGACCGGGAATGGATGCTGATAGGTAGGAAATTGTTCCTTGTGGGTTTCATTGGTAAGAAAGAAAAGAAAAGACTCTTTCAATTTAACACCCAACTTTCCAAGTTCATTCAACTTTGACCCTTTTTGATGACAAACAGTGACTTCACGTCACGTCTCTAAATGATGTAACTGGTGTTATGGTTGCACACGGTACAGCTGGTGGACTTGCTCACAGTCAAGAACGGTAATCCTGGTAAGACAGGAGGAAGAGGGGCTCTGATAGTGCCTGAAAGACTGTTGCCTGCTGTTGTGCTTTCCTGTCGCTTTAAGGGACAAGCCACGCCTACTCCCATTACCTCTGAGCTGCCCGCTGCCGTCTTGGGCCCTTCCTTTTCTGCTTCCTTGACGTGCGTGCTTTTTATTATAAGGAAG
>NW_004955092.1:0-1048 GCF_000317375.1 Microtus ochrogaster
TTTTTATAGATGAATGTATTTTTTTTAAATTCCTGTACCATATTTTAGTTGTCTCCGCATCAGTGAATGGGCATTTGAGCTATTTATTGATTTTTCTAATATTTATTACAGTATTTAACTATGTAGTCCAGGGTGGCTTCAAACAGCATCTTTTTGCTGTTGCTAATAATGCTTCCAAGACTTGTGTTTTCCAAGACAGGGTTTCTCTGTAGCTTTGAAGCCTGTCCTGGAACTAGCTCTTGTAGACCAGGCTGGCCTCGAACTCACAGAAATCCGCCTGCCTCTGCCTCCCAAGTGCTGGGATTAAACTGTGCCACCATTGCCTGGCCAGTTTTTGCATGTTTTGTTTAAGTATGTAAGAATAAAAGTCATCAATTCCATGTTTTTCTCCTGAGGTACCCACACTTTCCCACAGTAATTTTTGTGATGACACTGTGTAGAATGATGAGTTTCTCTACATCTTCAGTTTAATAATAATAATAATAATAATAATAATAATAATAATAATAATAATAATAATAATAATAATGTGCACATTTTTTTCTGATGAATTACGGGAGCAAAAAGAAATCAACTTGTTTTATGGTTTTATATTGAAAATTCTTACTTGTACTTGGGTTTGTTGGTGCATGCCTTTGATCCTAACAGAATCAGGAGGATCTCTGGTAAATATAGTGAGTTCCTGGACAGCCATGGCTGTGCAGAGAGACCGTGTTTTAATCTGTGTTAAAGCATTGCTTGTAAGGACAGAGCTTGAACACAAACTGCATTTGTGATTTCCCTTCATGTGCACTCCAAACCTTTGGGCTCAGTACACAGTGAAAGGTCATCTGTAGGGAGAGAGACCTCCCAGTGTTGTTCTTACCATTGTGAGTTCTGTGTATTTCTTCATCAAGGAATCCTGTCATGAACATTTCTTGAGACCATCCAGAACAAAGTTTAGTAATTGCGTCTATAGGCAGACATTTAGAGCATGAGAGTTTGCAGTTAAGGTTAGGGGTTTATGTCCTAGCATTTGGGCCACATGCCAGGAGCCATGGAAGCAGGC
>NW_004955093.1:0-1048 GCF_000317375.1 Microtus ochrogaster
AATGAACACAGTGTCCGTGTAATTATTTCGGGTAGAGCTAGCCATGTGGGCGGCCGGGTGCCGGGACGCAGCCCGCCGCTCCTATTTCTACATGACAGAGTCTCTACTGGACTGTTTTGAAATTTCCTCTGTCAACAGAATTAATCCAAATTTTTTCCCTTTAGCCTCAGGCAAGACTCTCCATACAAGGGCAAAAGCAGCCATTTTTTTTTTTGTCACCAAAATATCCTAAGAACAATTTCTAGGGAACATACTAAAATTCTCCTCTTCTGAAATCTTTTGGGTGAACCTCCAAAAGTTAAAATAACATTTAGCACCTCTTTCATGCTCCTACTAGTATGATCCATTAAGCAGTGTTTAAAGCACTCTACTGCTTTCATAACCCAAAGTACCAAAGTCCAAATTTCTCCAAACAAATACATGGTCAGATGCACCGCATCTCTACCCGACTTCTGGTACCAACTTCTGTATTAATTAGGGCTTTCTATTGCTGAGAAAAGACATCATGACCATGGCAACTCTTACAAAGGTAAACAGCTTACAGTTCAGAGGTTTAGTCCATTGTCAGCGTTCCAGGTAGGATAGCAGCATGCAGGCAGACGTGGTGCTGGAACTAAGAGTACTACAGCTTTCAGGCAACAGGAAGTCGACTGACTGTAACACAAAAGGAAGCTTGAACAAAAGAGACCTCAAAGCCCACCCACACAGTGACACAGTTCCTCCAGCAGGCCACATCTCCTAATGGTGCCACTCCCTTTGGGGACCATTTTCCTTCAAACCACCACAGTGACCCTCTGCTGAAAAGCTTGTGAAGATTTCTTATAGCAGAACTTCTACTGGGGAAGCCGTCAAACACTACAGGAAACAGAAGCATTGAGGAAACAGCAAGAAACGTGTAGCTCAGGTGACTAGAATAAGACATGGAAAGATACAGTGTGTAAGCAGATGGCTGGGAGTACCTCCCACATAGCAGGGTCCAATAAATACTCCATGGAAGAAGGGGAAAAATACAATTATGAGTACTGGAAGAAATTGTTCCAGAGTTATA
>NW_004955094.1:0-1048 GCF_000317375.1 Microtus ochrogaster
GGCCACACCTTATTTTTTTAAACAAAAACTCTGAATCTAATCTCCTTTGTTTAGCTTTTTTCCTGACCAATAACCATACCAACTTGTAACCAACACTCTAAACAAAGACAAACATCCATAATCCATTTTTTGTGGGGAGAGGAAATGTAAGCATAGTTTTCCAGGCTAGTTCCTGCTGATTGGGGGCACTAATAATCTCATGGGGACCTAAAGAAAATTTAGAATTATGATCAAGTCCTGACTGGAGTATTCTGTGAGTCTTGATCATCTCAGCCAGCAATCTTGAGTCTGGTCTGGATACATGTAGAAACTCCTCTGAAATGTTTGATCATTGGGACCATCCACTCCTATTGGAGATTCTTCAGGGGGTCTTTCTTGATCAAAACTGATTTTTCTTAACCCAGAATAATCCACAGCCTCTCATTTCCTGTGAAAACAAAAACATAACCTCTTCTCCAAAGTAACATTTTTTTACTTAAATTTTGAATTCAAAGCATTTTTAAAATATATATGTTGTATTAATCCAGCAGCATTTGTAATCAAATGTCTTTTAGTACCTGCTGTTCCTTCTTCAGCCATCAACCATTTAAAGACAACACAATAACATACAGTATCCAGACTCTGTGTGGATTTTTCATCTTTAGGTGGCTTTATTTTAAACCCTATTTCTTTTATTTTTACTTTTAATTTTTGGGTTTTTTTTGAGACTAGCTTTCTCTGTGTATCTTTGGCTGTCCTGGCGCTCACTCTGTAGTCCAGGTTGTCTTTGAACTCACAGAGATCCACCTGCCTCTACCTTCCAAGTGTAGGGATTAAAGGTGTATGCCACCTGACTCTGTGTGGATTTTTCATCTTTAGGTGGCTTTATTTTAAACCCTATTTCTTTTATTTTTACTTTTAATTTTTTGAGACTAGCTTTCTCTGTGTATCTTTGGCTGTCCTGGCGCTCACTCTGTAGACCAGGTTGTCTTTGAACTCACAGAGATCCACCTGCCTCTACCTTCCAAGTGTAGGGATTAAAGGTGTATGCCACCATACTCAACTTCTC
>NW_004955095.1:0-1047 GCF_000317375.1 Microtus ochrogaster
TAAAGGGGGAAGGCACGAAGCTCACTGTGAAGATGAAATAGAAGAGATCATTGATGGTAGATGGGGAGGGCTCTGGATGGGATGGGAACAGGAGGAATCAGGTAGTAGGGGATGGAGGGAGAGACAACTGGAATCGGGGGCATCTCTGGGATGAGTTAGAAACTTAGCGCAATGGAAACTCCCCGGAATCTATGAGGGTGACCCAGCTAAGACTCCGAGCAATGGGAGAAACAGTGTCTTAACTGGCCATCTCCTATAACCAGGTAAGACTTTGAGTGCAGGGACTTGGACACCAATCCATCCACAAAAACTTAGACCAACAATTTGTCCTCCCTTCAAGATGTTCATGGGTAAATGTCACAAAGAAATTGTGGGAGTGACCAACCAATGACCGGTCCAGCTTGAGACACATACCGTGAAAGGGAATCTCACACTGTCTGGAGGGCCACAACCCAGAGTCTTGATAACCCAGAGATCTAGAATAGGAGCAAACACAACTGGAAAGTAAAGTCAACAAAAAGATTCCTAATGATATTCTGTTATACTCATAGATTGTTGCCTAGCCCAGTTGTCATCAGAGAAGCTTCACCCAGCAACTGATGGAAACAGAGGAAAAAAACCCACAGTCAAATATTAGGAGGAGCTCAAGGAATCCTGTGGAGTAATTGGAGTAAGGATTATAGGAGCCAGAAGGGTCAAGGTCACCACAAGAAAAAACACATAATCAGCTACCCTGGGCTCATAGAGGCTTACAGAGACTGAACAGACACCCAGGAAGCCTGCATGAGTCTGACCTAGGCCCTCTGTATATGTGTTACAGTCATGCAAATCTCATTGTATTCTTACAAACAAAGACCAAGTTAAATAAATCTAAGAATATGGCTATGGAAAAAAGTTAGAAGTTAGTAAAATGATCTGCTCTGGAAAGGTTTTGGTCTTTAGGTGAGTGAGAGAGGGTAGAACACATTCTAAAGCTTGTACAGAACACATACCTTCAAGAATTAGCATTTTGATGGCTCTCATTCTGAGTTTGGAAAAACATTTAAC
>NW_004955096.1:0-1047 GCF_000317375.1 Microtus ochrogaster
AGAGAGAGAGAGAGAGAGAGAGAGAGAGAGAGAGCCTATTCCTGTGAGTTGTTCTCTGACCTCCACATCCCACCTCGGTGTTGCATGTGGTCCTCCCCCCCCCCAAATAAAGATAATAATAATAGAGCAACATAAATTCCAAATGCCAAGTATCTACTTTGTATCAGACGTGGTGCTATCCCTAAGATACGGAGATGAGTAAGAAACAGCTGCAGTTGACTAAAGATAATGTCTTGGTGGGACTGCGCTTCTAGACTGACCGTGGAAGGTTGAGAATAAAACCCATGAAGTTAAGAAGATGCCAGTCTACCTTCGGACCATGCCCAGAGTAGATAGATACCCATGTATGAATGTGTGAGTTGACTTGAGCCCAGGAATGCAGGTGCGTGTTTCAATGGGTCAGGCTAAAGATCTATAATCCTATAGGTCAGGGTGGGGCTGCGGTGACTATGTGGGTGCAATGCTTTGGAGGAGATCTTCTGCCTATTCCTCTACTCACAGCTGTGCTATTAAAGGTGTCAACATCATCTCCCAGGTTTCTAGGTCAGCAATCTTCTTGTCCTTAAATTGAATAGTGGAGGAAAGGAAGCTAGAGCTAGGTATATGTCATCATTTGGGGAGAAGAGGATGCTTTAATTAGGATATTCTTCCTGGAGGGGAGTTCTAATTCTAGTGGTAGAACTTGGTCTCATGACCTAGACAGGATTGGGAGCCCATCAATTATTCCTTTTAAAAATGTTTTGAGACAGGGTCTTATGTTGCCTTCGCTGGGGACCGAATGGGTGTGGGACCGGGTGGGATAGAAACTTCAGTCTGCATTTAACTATACAGCTAAAGATGACCCGGGGATGAAAATGATGCTTTAAAGTACCCAGGTCTCAGCTATGGGGGGGGGGGGTGTTGTGCTTGGTGGTGACACATATCTGTATCCCCAGAATCAGACAGAGAGAGACAAGCCGGGCGGTGGTGGCGCATGCCTTTAATCCCAGCACTCGGGAGGCAGAGGCAGGCGGATCTCTGTGAGTTCGAGACCAGCCTGGTCTACAA
>NW_004955097.1:0-1047 GCF_000317375.1 Microtus ochrogaster
AGGAACAGTGAAAAGTAGAGAATATACCTCTGTATTTTCCTGCTTGCTGTGTATGTTATATATATTGGATGGGTTGCCACTTATTGAGTACCTACAGAGGTCCTTCTGGAAAGTTTATATAATTCCTGTCCTACTGATGAGAAAAAATGAGGGTAAAAGAGTGAGATGTTCCCCAAGTTGTGTAAGTATAAATGGTAGCAAGGAGATCATGGATTCAGTTCTACACTCATGTGAAGCTTTTGAACTTCCAGTATTAGACTCTACTATGCTATATACACTATACTTGGTTCTACTGTTTTATACATGTGTATGTTTAATATATATATTATCATTGTCATTTATACTCTATTATAGTGTACTACTTCTGTGGATGAGGAAAAGAATATTGTCAGAGAAAAATGAATCATTGTGGGGTCTTCCAGGTCCCACCATGGGAAATTGACATTTGCTGTTGGGTTGTTCAAGTGCTTTTGATAGACATCAGCTTTGTCTCAAGTAGGTACATGGAATACATAGAGGAAAGAGGGTCCATTGCTCATGAACATGAGCTCTCAGGGACAGTGATGTGGCTGAGTTGGCAGAGCGTTTTCCTAGCATGCCCAAAGCCGTTGGAGTCAGTCCCCAGCACTGAATAAACCTGTAATCCCAGCACATGGAAGCTAGAGACAGTAGGATCAGACGTCCAGGGTCATCGTAACTACAAAATGAGTTCAAAGGCAACATGGGCTACATAAGACCCTGTCTCAAAATGCAGCAGACACAAAAACAGATCAGCTTTCATGGAGCTAATATTCTTATAGTAGGGGACTTAGGAGAGAGACAATAACAAATAATAGCTTAATACTCACTATAATTTATGGTCAGTATTGTAGGTAAATTATGTAGTTTCTTGGAAGCTCTTAATTGTTGTGTCCCACTGTTGCAAGGAGAGAGGGCCTGCTTTTTGTCCCGGCTGCCTGGCTAGCTTAACCCCCGAAATAATCACACAGAAATTGTATTAATTAAATCACTGCCTGGCCCATTATCTCTAGCCTCTTATTGGCTAAC
>NW_004955098.1:0-1047 GCF_000317375.1 Microtus ochrogaster
CACTTAGAGAATAGAGACTGGAGGATCACAAGTTTAAGGTTCTCCTTAATTATATAACAAGTTCAAGGTCAGCCTGGTTACAGGAATCCTTGACACAAAATAAACCAACCAAAAATCAAACAATGAAAGAAAACTGACTCTCCCGGGATGCATGTTAAAAGTAGAGTTCAGGGGTGAGCTACACTTTTAACTAGGAATGATTCTCACGAGGTCAGAGGCTCAATGATACCGGTGCTTTGTGGTACTGAGCGTGGGCTGAGAAAGAGCAGCGTCACTGAAATCAACTTGAGAAAGTTACCTTCAAGATCCACTGGTACCTCTTACCTGCAGGGACATAACAGTGTGTCTAGAGAACACTTCAAGACACCAACACATTTAGAGGAGGGTCCTGTGGGGACACCACAGCCTCCACGGGGCCAGGACATCCTGTAATACGGGAGCCAGTCTTGGTCTTGGCCTCTGCTGACTGTGTGCTTGACCAGAACTTTACAGTGTCAGCCTTAGTGACATCTTTGAAATGTCTGTACCGTGACGGGCAGGATGAAGCAAGTGTGCAGGCTTCAGCGTAAGAGATGATGAGGCAGAGATCCAAGTGAACTAGCTTGTACATGCGCGAAGGCCGCGGGGCAGAAGTTAGGAATGCTGGGGGCTGGCGTGTTGTTGGGCTGTATGCTACTACTGGCAATTCATCTCAGCGGATGTGGAGCCTCACCATCTGACTGCCAAAACCACTTCTGAGAGACTGCCTCGCTTACTACTGAAACCAAAGCGGTCTCTGCTAGTTCTCTCCATGGGACCTATGGCATTCTGGACTAGCTCTGTTCTTACCATAGCTACATATAACTTATGTACAAAACAAAAACAAAAACAAAAACATAAAGCATTTGCTTTACTAACTCAGTTGAAGAATTAAAAAAAAAAAAATCTAGACTTCTAGAACCATGTGTTGCTGGGCACCACAACTAGAATGCTTGTGGGCTTATGATCAATGCAACCCAAGTTAGTGACAGCCTACAACAGAAGTGTTAAGGAAGAAATCAGTTGAAG
>NW_004955099.1:0-1047 GCF_000317375.1 Microtus ochrogaster
TCTCTGTGAGTTCGAGACCAGCCTGGTCTACAAGAGCTAGTTCCAGGACAGGCTCCAAAGCCACAGAGAAACCCTGTCTCGGAAAAAAAAAAAAATTGAGCCAGTTATGAATGATTATCTCACAGGTCAGAATATTACTGTTCAGCCGGGAGGACGTCTTTAATCCTAGCATTGAGGAAGGCAGGTGGATCTCTGTGAGTTTGAGGTCAGCATGGTCTACAGAGTGAGTTCCAGGACAGCCAGAGCTACACAAAGAAACCTTGTCTCGAAAAACCAAAAAAAAAAAAAAAAAAAAAAAAATCCTATTAATAAAAATCAACATGATAGTTTTGGCCCAACTCAGTTTTCCAAATAATACAAGCTAAATACTACTAAGGAATGGAGAAGATGAGGCTCAGTTTGTAGAACGTTTGCTTGGCATGAGCAAAGTCCTGGAGATCTCAATTCCAAACCTCATGTTCGTGGAGCAACCATCTCTCCAGTCCCAGAGCTATTTTCGATGGACCTTTACAGATGGCCTCCAGAACTCCAAGTGAAAGCAAGACTAGAAAACTTGTACAGTAAGTACACTACCAACCACACAAGGGAGTAAGGCCTGAGGTGCTACAGAGATGTCTGCTCCAGCTCCTTTTCTGGTTCCCAGTAGCCAACGGATGAGGAGCCTCAGAAGCTGTGTGCTTCCACCATGTTGCTACAGGTCCAAGCAACAGTGGACAAAAACAAACTTGAGCCAGAGTCAATTTTCCTCCTCTATTAAGTTAACTAGCTATTTTTTAATACCCATGGAAAGCTCAACTAAGACATTTCTATAGAGATAAATAAAAAATTAAAACTATTTGTGTCTGGAGTTGAGAACGGGAGCACGGTGACTTACTTATAAATCTTTCTCTTTAAAAATGACACAGCTTCACTCTGTAGCCCTGCTGTCCTGAACTCACTATATAGACAAGCTGGCCTTGAACTTGAGGCAAGCCTCATTTCTTTAACTCCTAAGTGCCAGGATTACAAGGTACAGATTACCACTTTCAGCCAATCTTTTTTTTTTTT
>NW_004955101.1:0-1047 GCF_000317375.1 Microtus ochrogaster
TTTTCTTTTGAGGTTTGTGAAGAATTGTGTTGGAATTTTGATGGGATTGCATTCAATATGTAGATTGCTTTTGTTAAGATTGTCATTTTTATTACGTTGATCCCACCTACCCAATAGCATGCGAGATCTTTCCATCCTCTGATTTCTCCTTCAATTTCTTTCTTCAAATACTTAAAGTTCTTGTCATACAGGTCTTTTACTTGTTTGATTAGAGTTACCCCAAGGTATTTTATGTTATTCGTGGCTTTTAGGAAGGGTAATGTTTCTCTGATTTCTTTTATTTTTTTTTTCATTATTTTCTTTTTTGTTTTTCGAGACAGGGTTTCTCAGTAGCTTTGGAGCCTATCCTAGAACTAGCTCTTGTAGACCAGGCTGTTCTTGAACTCACAGAGATCCACCTGCCTCTGCCTCCCAAGTGCTGGGATTGAAGTCCTGTGCCACTGCCGCCCTGATTTTTTAAAAAATATTTCTTATTTTTATTTTATGTGCATTGGTGACTTTGCCACATGAATGACGTGTTTCAGATCCCCTGGAACTGGAGTTACTGACAGTTGTGAGCTGCCATGTAGGTGCTGGGAACTGAACCCGTGAATTCCTCTGGTAGAATAGTCAGTGCTCTTAACCTCTGAGCCATCTCTCCCACCCATTTCTCTGATTTCTTTCTCAGACCACTTGTCATTTATATATAGGAGGGCCACTGCTGTTATTCTTTTTTGGTTGATTTTTGAGTTAATCTTGTATCCTGCCATTTTCCTGGAGGTGTTATCAGCTTTAGGAACTCCCTGGAAGGATTCCTGGGGTCCCTTATGTAAAGTATCATATCATCAGCAAATAGTGAAAGTTTAACTCGTTTTCTTCTAATTTGTCTCCCCTTGATCTCCTTTTGTTGACTTACTGCTCGAGCTAGAACTTTGAGTACAATATTGAATAGAAAGAGTGGACAATTTCGTCTTCTGGCTGATTTTAGTGGGATCACTTTGAGTTTCTCTCTATTGAATTTGATGTTGACTGTTGGCTTGCTGTATATTACCTTTATCATGTTTAGGT
>NW_004955102.1:0-1047 GCF_000317375.1 Microtus ochrogaster
GGCCCTACCAAAGGCATGCCACTGCGCAAAACACATGTAACAGATTCAACAAGAGGAATTTAGTGAAAACTGGGGGACAAGGCAGGGTATACTTCAGTAAAGATGGGAGAGCTTTGTCACCTGACCTGGCTCTTAGCCAAGATGGTGGCGAAGTCACCTGACCCTGGACAAAATAGCGGCAGCCACGCGTTGTATGAAAAAGCCATAATTTTTGTGCTATAAGGATTTGAAGCCTAATAAGAGAGACCTAAAGGTGTAACCTGCCCTGTCGCTGAGCCGCCATGCCACACCACAAGCTGCAGAGCAGAGCAAAAGGCTGGAAGCAAAAAAACTGCACTATGTCATGGCTGAAATTGAAAAAGCTAGATGGAATTTTACAAAGGCAGGGGAACATGAATGGTCATTTTTATAGCCGAAATCGTGAAAACCTGTGAAACACTATAACAGGAACGTCTCCCCATATAGGTGGGGTGCAAATCGGCGTGAACACCCAGGACCCATGAGCTGGGCATCGCCTAACTCTGGGTGGGGTGTTATGGCCTGGCTGGATCTGGTCTGGTGACTCAGAAACCAGAGACCAAAGTCTGCTCTGAGCGGCCTTTTATGGCGAGGGAAGAAAAAGAAAAGAGAAGAAGTGGAAAAAAAGATGAAGAATCTGAGGGACCTTGGGTCCCCTGTTGAATGCACCACACACGGTGTACAGTGCTAACGTGGGCTGACTGACCCGGGGTCAGTCCAAACACAATTTCAGTTAAGGGAAGCAACCATAGCAGAACAGGAGAGACTCACCAACTAAAGCTGGGAAGCCAGTGGCTTTAGTAGACAAACCCTGGTTCAGGATCCTGACCCTGGGAGAGGAGTTCCAGGCAGGAGTGCCTACCCAAGTCACAATGCACCAAAATGTGCGTCTCACCGTGATTGCATAGTGGTGAGTACTCAGTGTTGTGGCCGCAGCAACCTCGTTTTGAATCCAAGTCATGGCACCAAAAGGTTATGATTTTCGGGTCCTGGCAGCTTGTGGCAGTACACAAACCAAGGCGGCTGGCC
>NW_004955103.1:0-1046 GCF_000317375.1 Microtus ochrogaster
ATTGGTGACTTGCCTACAAGATAAACTGGTGTGACGAAGACACAAACTTGTGGGACTAACCAAGCAATATCTGATTGGATTTAAGGCTCACTCCATGAGGTGGAACTCACACCTGACACTTCTCAGATGGCCAAGAACCCGAGACCAGATAGACCAGAGTCCTGGAAAACACCAAACACTTTTGTTCTGCTGAAGGAACATGGCAGTAAAATATCTCTCAATAACATTCTGCTATGCTTGTAGATCAGGGTCTTGCTCCACCATCATTAGAGAAGCTTCTTCCTGGAGCATATGGAAACAAACCCAGACCAACAATGGAATAATGTACAGAGAGTAGGAGACCTTGGAATGCTCATTCCTAGCGGGACATCTCCATCAAATCTCTCTCCTCAGAGCTCAGGGAACCCTATGGAAGCAGAGGAGGAAAGACTCTAAGAGTCAGTGGGGATCGAAGACACCAAGGAAACAAGGTCTTCCATGCACAACAGGACTGACACACATGTGAACTCACAGAGGCTGTGGTAGCATGCACAGGTCCTACACATGTCTAAGCCAGATGGAGTCCCAGTGCTGAGAGGGGGAGCAGACCCAAGGCTCCATCCCTAACCCAGAAACTATCTCCAATTGATAACTGCTCACAAATGAAAAACTTAGCTTTTCCCGGTGGCTTCTTCACTGGGTATACAAACAACTCTTAGGGACAGATTCCATGCCTAGCACAACACAAAGGGAACTTAACACCATTTCTGGAGGCTCCTCGTCTCTTGGGGTTTTGTCTAGGCATGATTTTTATTTTCTTTCCTTTTTCCCCCTTTAGGTTTTTTTGTATATATATATACGATGGTTTCCATGTTGTATTTTTATGAGATTTCCATGTGTTCCTTGTGCTTTTATCTTTGGATCTTTTCCTCCCAGCTGTTTGTTTCTTCTTATTTCAGTTTGTTTGTTTTTATTTTATCTTATTTCTTCTTCTTCTTCTTCTTCTTCTTCTTATTATTATTATTATTATTATTATTATTATTATTATTATTATGCCTTTTGTAGTC
>NW_004955104.1:0-1046 GCF_000317375.1 Microtus ochrogaster
AAATATATTTATTATTTATTTGTTTATTAAAAATTTCCACCTCTTCCCCTCCTTCCATTTCCCTCCCACTTTCCCAACCCCTCTCCCCATCCCTCTTCAGTCCTAAGAGCAGTCAGGGTTTCCTGCCCTGTGAGAAGTCCAAGGTCCTCCCCGCTCCATACAGGTCTAGAAAGGTGAGCATCCAAACAGACTAGTCTCCCACAAGGCCAGTCCATGCAGGAGAATCAAAACTCAATGCCATTGTACTTGGCTTCTCAGTCAGCTCTCATTGTCAGCCACATTCAGAGAGTCCGGTTTGATCACATGCTCCATTAGTTCCAGTTCAACTGGCTTCGGTGAGCTCCCATTAGATCAGTTTTATTGTCTCAGTGGATGGACGCATCCCTCGAGGTCCTGACTTCCTTGCTCATGTTCTCCATTGTTCTGCTCCTCATTTGGACCTTGGGAGCTCAGTCCAGTGCTCCAATGTGGGTCTCTGTCTCTGCCTCTATCTCCATCCATGGCCAGATGAAGGTTCAATGGTGATATGCAGGATATTCATCAGTGTGGCTATGGGAGAAGGCCAGTTCAGGCACCCTCTCCTCTGCTGCCCACGGAAATAGTTGGGGAAATCCCCTTGGACACCTGGGAACCCCTCTAGAGCCAAGACTCTAGCCAACCCTAAAATGACTCCCTTGATTAGGATAACTTCTTCCCTGCTCCCATCCACCCTTCCTCCATCTCAATTATCCTATTCCCCAAGCTCTCCCCAATCCCCCCCCTTCTTTCTTCTCTATTTGATCTCCCCTTCCCCCGAATCCACCCCTACCTCCCCCGCTCCCAACTTTTGCCCGACTATCTTGTCAACTTCCAATATCCAGGAGGATAAATATATGTGTTTCTTTGGGATCAACTTCTTATTTAGCTTCTCTAGGATCATGAACTACAGGCTCAATGTCCTTTGTTTATGTCTAGAATCTGCTTATGAGTGAGTACATACCATATTCCTCTTTTTAGGTCTGGGTGATCTAACTCAGTAAAATGTTTTCTATTTCTATCCTTTGCAT
>NW_004955105.1:0-1046 GCF_000317375.1 Microtus ochrogaster
TCTGTAGACCAGGCTGGCCTCAAACTCAGAGATCCACCGGTCTCTGCCTCCTAAGTGCTGGGATTAAAGGTGTGCGCCACCACACCTGGTAGATGAGAGGTAAGTTTAAGAGTGGGATATGAGCCATGAAAGGGACAAGATTCCTCAGGTTATGAAGTAGGAGTGTTTGACTTAGTCTAAAGTGATGCTGGATGCTTTTCTGGAGAAGGTAAAATCTAAGCTGTGTCTCACTAATAGAGCCAAGCAGAAAAAGGGGAAGATTGGCTTCTACAGGAGACAACAGCATGAGCAAGATGTCAGAAAACAGAAAACGGTACAGGAAAGCTATGACTTAAAGCACACCCAAGGCCCACTTCACAATGGTCCTTGGGGCTAATAGGCTACTATGTGGGTATCAAACACATCTATTCCCAGTAACTACCTGTGTCCTTAAGAAAAGGAAGGGAGGGCTGGGCGGTGGTGGCACACGCCTTTAATCCCAGCACTCGGGAGGCAGAGGCAGGCGGATCTCTGTGAGTTCGAGGCCAGCCTGGTCTACATGATACACAGATTAATAGAAATGGGTTAAATTAAGATGTAAGAGTTAGCCAATAAGAAGCTAGAGCTAAAGGGCCAAGCAGTGATTTAATTAATACAGTTTCTGTATGGTTATTTTGGGGCTAAGGTAGCTGGGCAGCCGGAACAAACAAGTGGGCCCTCCTCCTATAATTCTGTGGTCAGCAAAAATGAATCTTTAAGTGACTTAAATATACTGAGCCTTCTTTTTATGGGCAGAACATAGTCTATGGCACAAATGTTCCACATACACTTAGAATGTACTTTGATGTTACTGAATAGATCATTCTTAGGTCAATATAGCTGACATTAACAAATTTTCTATATTCTTTTTTTTTTTTTGGTTTTTTTTCAAGACAGGGTTTCTCTGTGGCTTTGGAGCCTGTCCTGGAACTAAATCTTTAAGTGACTTAAATATACTGAGTCTTCTTTTTATGGGCAGAACATAGTCTATGGCACAAATGTTCCACATACACTTAGAATGTACTTTG
>NW_004955106.1:0-1046 GCF_000317375.1 Microtus ochrogaster
CTCTCTGAGGAGTGGGTGGGGAGTGGGGTGGGGAGAAGTTGGGGGAATAGGAGGAGGGGATGGAGTGGAATCTGGGATTGGTATGTAAAATAAAAAAGAGTGTTTTAAAAAGTAAATTTAAAAAGGAAAAATTTAACCTAGTTTGAATAAAGTGAAGTCAAGCATCTGTGGGAGAGTGCTAGTGGGGTGTTTTAAAAAGAGGGGCATAGAGCACAAATATGAACATAAACAGACATTTTCATATTGTTTTTTGCTTTGTGCAGTCCCTTGCTGCCTTAGGATTCTACCAACAAGAAAGCTATCACTGGAACTGAATCAATGAATCTTACCATCTAAAACTAGAAGTTAAACACACCCGTTTTACTCATACATTTTCCCGCATCCAGTATTCCATTATAATAATGAAAAGCTAGCTTACTAATATGGTCAGATTACCCAGAGGGAAATGCCCCATAGAATGATGGTGCATTAACCATATCAGACTATTATCAGTATCTCTGGGAGGCTATAAATAGTTCCTGACAGGAACACTTACTGTGGACCACATCTTGCATACTCAATGAGAGATGCAAGTTCTCAAAATGCTGTATTGATTTTTCTAATACATCCTCAGAGACCTTCAGACAGCATGAGGGTTGTTGGCATTTTGTTAAAGGTTAATTAGTAGAAACATGCATGTTTTCCCTTTGTTTTTAGAGTGTGTTAGTAAACAAAAGTAAATGTGCCCTTTTATAAATTAAAAATCAGTGCTGAATATACTACACTGATTTAGACCTGTGAGTTACAATTCTTCAGGCTAATGATCAGTCTTTATTGCCCACAGGACTTGACAGTAGTCAAAGAGAACAGATCAGCTAGTCATATTGTATATTTTCTCATCCTTAGAAGAGTGATTTGATAGCAAATTTGAATGGGCAAACAAAACACTTGTTTTCTTTTTTTATTTTTAATATTTATTTATTTATTTTGTTTTTTTTAATTTACTTATTTATTAAGGATTTCTGCTTCTGCCCCACCACCGCCTCCCATTTCCCTCCCCCTCCCCC
>NW_004955107.1:0-1046 GCF_000317375.1 Microtus ochrogaster
CAAAGTACATTCTAAGTGTATGTGGAACATTTGTGCCATAGACTATGTTCTGCCCATAAAAAGAAGACTCAGTATATTTAAGTCACTTAAAGATTTAGTTCCAGGACAGGCTCCAAAGCCACAGAGAAACCCTGTCTTGAAAAAAAACCAAAAAAAAAAAAAGAATATAGAAAATTTGTTAATGTCAGCTATATTGACCTAAGAATGATCTATTCAGTAACATCAAAGTACATTCTAAGTGTATGTGGAACATTTGTGCCATAGACTATGTTCTGCCCATAAAAAGAAGACTCAGTATATTTAAGTCACTTAAAGATTCATTTTTGCTGACCACAGAATTATAGGAGGAGGGCCCACTTGTTTGTTCCGGCTGCCCAGCTACCTTAGCCCCAAAATAACCATACAGAAACTGTATTAATTAAATCACTGCTTGGCCCTTTAGCTCTAGCTTCTTATTGGCTAACTCTTACATCTTAATTTAACCCATTTCTATTAATCTGTGTATCATGTAGACCAGGCTGGCCTCGAACTCACAGAGATCCGCCTGCCTCTGCCTCCCGAGTGCTGGGATTAAAGGCGTGTGCCACCACCGCCCAGCCCTCCCTTCCTTTTCTTAAGGACACAGGTAGTTACTGGGAATAGGTGTGTTTGATACCCACATAGTAGCCTATTAGCCCCAAGGACCATTGTGAAGTGGGCCTTGGGTGTGCTTTAAGTCATAGCTTTCCTGTACCGTTTTCTGTTTTCTGACATCTTGCTCATGCTGTTGTCTCCTGTAGAAGCCAATCTTCCCCTTTTTCTGCTTGGCTCTATTAGTGAGACACAGCTTAGATTTTACCTTCTCCAGAAAAGCATCCAGCATCACTTTAGACTAAGTCAAACACTCCTACTTCATAACCTGAGGAATCTTGTCCCTTTCATGGCTCATATCCCACTCTTAAACTTACCTCTCATCTACCAGGTGTGGTGGCGCACACCTTTAATCCCAGCACTTAGGAGGCAGAGACCGGTGGATCTCTGAGTTTGAGGCCAGCCTGGTCTACAGA
>NW_004955108.1:0-1046 GCF_000317375.1 Microtus ochrogaster
GTGTACTACACACATTTACAATGTTGCACACGTTAGATGTATGGTCTATGTGCTGTGTACTACACACATTTACAATGTTGCACACGTTAGATGTAAGGTCTATTGCTGTGTACTACACACATTTACAATGTTGCCCTGACATCCTCACTGTCCATTCAGGAGCCTTTTTGCTTGTTTGGGTTTGTTTTTTTTTTCAAGCCAGGGTTTGTCTGTGTAGCCCTAGCTGTGCTAGAACTCACTCTGTAGACCAGGCTGGCCTCAAACTCACAGAGATCCACCTGCCTCTCACTCCCAAATTCTGGGATTAAAGGCATATGCCACCACTGCCTGGCTCAGGAGCCTTTTTAATAAACTCGATTCCACAGTAATTAAAACAGAACCCCCTGGAGGTTGGAGAGATGATTCAGAGGTTAAGAGCACTCAATGCTCTTCCAGAGGTCCTGAGTTCAAGTCCCAGCACCCACATGGTGGCTCACAACCATCTACAGTGGGATCTGGTGCTCTCTTCTGACCTACAGGCATACATGCAGGCAGAACAATAAATACATAAATAAATAGACAATAAATAAATAAATAAATAAATAAATAAATAAATAAATAAATAAATAGAAGGCATAGCCCCTGGTTATGCTTCCTGCTCTTTTCTGATTACTTTTGTTCTACTTTATGTCTCTGAACTAGGTGTCTAATATAAGTGGAATTTATGATATTTGACTTTTTCATTTTATCTTATTTTTTTACTTCTAAGGGTGTTTTGCCTTCGTATGTGTTTGTGTACCATCAGCATGTGGTGCCCACAGAGGCCGGGAGAGGACTCCAGATCCCCTGGGACTGGACTTCAGCATGGCTGTGAGCTGCCAAGTGGGTGTGAGGAATCAAAATCTCCCAGGTCTCTAGAGAAGTATCCAGTGCTCTTCACCTCCGAGTCGTCTCTTCAATCTTGGTGTCTCTGTGTCTGACCTATTTCCTGTAACATAATGTCAGAGTCCACCCATGCTAGATCAGAATTCTATTCTCTCTCTCTCTTTTTTTTTTTTTTTTTTTTT
>NW_004955109.1:0-1045 GCF_000317375.1 Microtus ochrogaster
CAAAAAGAGTTACAAAAGCATGAAAATGAATTCCCATATATCCTTTGTCCATTTTTATTTAGTGTTAACTCTATATTATGGTATATTTGTCAAAGCTGAGAAACCTTGAAATAAATTCCAGATTTAATTCAGATTTTTCCAGGCTCCCACTAATTAATTGATTAACCAATTAATTAATCAACCAATTAACTTTAGTTTTATGTGCATTGGTGTTTTGCCTGCATATATGTCTGTGTGAAGGTGTCATGAGCTGCCATGTGGGCTCTGGAAATTGAACCCGGTTTCTCTAAAAGTCAGCGCTCCCAACTATTGAGCTATCTCTCCAACCCCTCTGCTAATTATTTTTTTAAATAATTATTTTATTTATTTATTATGTATACAATATTCTGTCTGTGTGTATGCCTGCAGGCCGGAAGAGGGCACCAGACCTCTTTACAGATAGTTGTGAGCCACAAAATTGGTTGCTGGGAATTGAACTCAGGACCTTTGGAAGAGCAGGCAATGCTCTTAACCACTGAGCCATCTCTCCAGCCCCACCGCTAATTATTTTTGACAAGAGTTTATCTATCTGTTTTTTATTACTACAGTTATTTTGGGTCTATACATGTGTGTAGGTGCACATGCTATCCATGTGTGTAGCTGCGGGTGAAGGTCGGGGTATAACACGTAGGAGTCAGTTCTCTCCTCTTACCGTGTGGAGCTCCAGGATCTAGTCATGACATCAGGCCTGATGACAAGTGCTTTAATCTGCTGAGTCATCTCACTATCCCTCTACCAACTAGTTTTTCAGGATTTAGTTTCAGATACCATGTCATAAGTATGCCTAAATATGTCTAAGTAGCTGACCTCACTTTTATCAGGATCGCCCTGACTGATACGTGATCATCAGAGGACCCTCCTGAAAAGTTGCAATATTTCAATGAAACGGCAGTGGTAGTTGGCCCTTGAGGGCTCAGCAGGTAAAGGTGTCTGCGGCTAAGGCTAAGGCTAAGGCTATGTAGGTTCGATCCCTAGAACCTACATAGGAGAGAACTGACTCCTGAAA
>NW_004955110.1:0-1045 GCF_000317375.1 Microtus ochrogaster
GCTGGCTGGAGGGCACATGTGTTGAAGGGAGTCAGTCTGGGAGGTGTTCACGAACTGAGGTGTGCCTGTACATTCTCGCTCTGGGTCTCATGTGATATTTCGGGGTCAGAAAGAGGCCATCCCAATCAAGGGACAAGACAGAACTAAAGGCTCCCACAGGTTTGAAAACTACGAACATACCCAGCTCATGCTGGCAAATAGCTCTTGTTATTTTCTTTATCTTACCCATCTCCCTGCTTCTCCTTCTTTTTCTTTAGTGTGAAACATGAACCTAAACCTTCCAGAGCATATGGGCAAATGGAAAAGAATGATTCAAATTTATACACATATACAGTCGATGAAGGGGGCTATTGTTTCATTTAAATTTGAACTCAGATACACGTCTTATCCTGTCTGAAGAACAACTCCTCAAAGATGTAGCAGGATGATGACGATGGAAATGAACACTCATGACAACACTAAACATTGTTACCAACTTATAATAAAGTTCTCTGTCACTCACACAACATTCATGATCATTATTGGTCCCCTTAATATCTGGAGTAGAAGTGCAAAGTTCCTATGGATGCCTCATTTGGACAATTGTAAAGAAATAAGACCTGAGCTGGGTCCTCTGAATATACATTATGGTTGTGTAGCTTGGTGTTCTTGTGGGATTCCCAACAATGAGAGTGGGGGTGTCACTGACTCTTTTGCCTGTGCTTAGGGCCTTTTTTCTCCTGTTGAGTTACCTCATCTAGCTTTAATGTATATTGTATCTTATTGTATATTGCTATGCCATGTTTGGTGGATATCCCTTGGAGGCCTGATTTTTTTTTCTGAAGGGAAATAGAGAAGGAATGGATCTAGAGGAAAGGGGGGGGGAGAGGAAGGAAAGAAGGAAAGAAAAAAGAAAGAAAGAAGAGAAAGACAAAATAAAGGAAGGAAGAAAGGAAGGGAGGGAGGGAGGGAGAAAGAAAGAAAGAAGAAGAAGAAGAAAGAAAGAAAGAAAGAAAGAAAGAAAGAAAGAAAGAAAGAAAGAAAGAAAGAAAGAAGAAACAAAAAG